>NW_015648615.1:3265-4071 GCF_001515625.1 Sinocyclocheilus rhinocerous
GTATTGGCCCACTCGGACCTGGTTCCCCGAACTAATGCTCCTCGAGACAGCCCCTCCCTGGCAGATTCCTCTGAGGAAGGATCTTCTGACTCAGAGACGGGGCACCCTGTGGCACCCGCGTCCAGACCTCTGGAAACTTCATGTCTGGTCCCTGGATGGGACACGGAGGTTCTAGGTGACCTACCCCAAGAGGTAGTTGACACCATCACTTCGGCGAGAGCACCGTCTACGAGAAGTGGAACCTGTTCGTCGAGTGGTATTCTTCTCACCGAGAAGGCCCCCAGAGATGCCCGATCAGGGTCGTGCTTTCCTTTTTGCAGCAAGGTTTGGAGCGAAGGCTCTCTCCATCCACCCTTAAAGTCTATTTCGCTGCGATTGCTGCTAACCATGACCCCGTGGAAGGGAAGTCGATAGGGAAGCATGACTTGGTCATCAGGTTCCTTAGGGGGGCGAAAAGGTTAAATCCTCCCCGGCCCCTCTCCATACCCTCTTGGGACCTGTCTCTGGTTCTTAAAACACTACAGCAGGGCCCATTTGAGCCTTTGCCATCAGTTGAGCTAAAGTTTCTTTCAATGAAAACTCTGCTCCTGCTTGCATTGGCCTCCATCAAGAGAGTAGAGGACCTGCACGCATTTTCGGTCGACGATTCGTGCCTAGAGAGCCAGGTAATCCTGAGCCCCCAGCCCGGCTATGTGCCCAAGGTTCCCACTACTCCCTTCAGGGATCAGGTGGTGAGCCTGCAAGCTCTGCCCCCGGAGGAGGCAGACCCAGCCCTAGCTTTGCTCTGTCCCGTCCGAGCCTTAAGG
>NW_015648615.1:4325-50401 GCF_001515625.1 Sinocyclocheilus rhinocerous
CGCTGGCTCGTGGCGCCTCGCTGACGGATATCTGTAGAGCTGCGGGCTGGGCGACCCTTAACACGTTCGCTAGATTCTAGAGCCTTCGTGTGGAGCCGGTATCCTCTTGTGTTCTCACCTCAAACGGGTAGAGGCACTGAGAGGCCCCGGTTAGTGTCGGCTTGCTAAAACTGTTCCAGAGTGTCCGTACTGTAGGCCTTGTCGAGCTCCTCCATCCCCGCGGCAGCCAGACGTGGCGGAACGTCCGGTGCCAGGCCCTCACTCGTTGAATCCGTGAGAACCGGTAGAGGGCTGGGTTCCATATGTAGAGGCCTAAGTGGTTCCCATATGTGTAAAGTCCACGGTATAGCCTCAGAGCCCGTGTTTCCCCAGCAGACTTCTGCCATTCCATGAGGGTTACAATCACCTCTAATCTTCCATATGCACCTAAATGGATGTCATATGTGTAAGTGCTTCCGAAACCTCCTTCGGGAAGGATAGAGCTTCTGCAACATTCCTGTTCCAAGTGGAACGGGTATGTTTTCCCAGTGTTATCCAATCTCACTGAGTGGGTAGTGCTATGACAACAGTGACTGGTCTTCTTGTTGCGAGCCCCGGCCTACACCACAAAGGGGCGAAAGGGGCGCAGGAGGCTCGCACAGGCAGTATCCATGGCGCTTTGGTAGGGATCCCATTTCATCGGTCACGACGTGACTTGTAGTGACCGATTGTAAGGGAACGTCTCGGTTACGTATGTAACCCTCGTTCCCTGAAGGAGGGAACGGAGACGTCACGTCCCGTCGCCACGGCTGCTGTACCACCGCTGAGCGGTCGGGTCACCGGCTCGGCTCCTCAGCGAAAACCTGGTATGCGTTGCATTTGCTGCCTTTTTATGCTCACGCTGTAATCAGCGGCAGCTGGATGCAATCATCGCATGCCAATGTGCATTGGCTCGTTTAGTTTACACTCTAAGTAGATTGGTCTCTCGAAGCGAGATCCCCAATTTGTCGGTCACGACGTGACGTCTCTGTTCCCTCCTCGTTACATACGTAACCGAGACGTTCTTTATAGTGGCAAAAGTTTCTTTAGATTTTTAAAATGTTCTTCACACTAAGAAAAAAATGGTTCTTGTTCAATGAAAGGTTCTTTGGGGAACTCAAATGGTTCTTCTGTGGCATCCCTGCATAAAAAAGCTGCATAAAAAAATCCATGTCGGAACCTTTCTTTCTTTATTTTTAAGAGTGCAGAGATCATAGAGAACAATATATGTCTTTGTAAAAAAAAAAGAATGGGTCAAACTGAAATCAGAGATAGGAAAAATTTTTTAGACATTCATGACTTTATCGTAAAGCCTGGTTATAAAAACAAAATCTGGCCTATATGGCCTATTCACCAAAAATGGGTAAAAAAAGATCTAAAGACAATAGACTGATCAAATGAAAAATAACTGATCATTGCACAAGAAATGATCATGAAATGTCTAGAAATGAAGCTTCGAGTCCGTCTTCCTCTCCTCTGCTCTTATCCTCTTACATGACATTTTTGTTTTGACACTCAGCTGTAATGTTAGCCCCTAAATGATTGATGACCTTAAAACTAAGCGAGAGGGTGTGTACTGGGAGATTAGGTTCTTACCACCCGCAAGGTGGCTACTGGGTGTTTCCTCCTGGCAGAGGTGTGAATCTTCAATCTTTCAATCACCTACATTTTTGAGTCTCCTCTCTGGAGCCTCGGGACACGGACACACCCGCTGCTGAAAGCGGATTTGGCTAATGGGCCAGAGTAGCTGGGCTACATTCCTCTGGCTGATTATTTGTGAGACTTGTGTGGAGCAGTTGAGTGTTACAGAGATGTGGCTCTTGGATATCATTCAAAACCTTTAAACAGCATTTGAAATCCCCAATACGAGTAGCAGCAGTTCAGCCAACATGAACAGGGAGTGTGTACTGTACCCAAACAATCTGACATTTACTATACACATTCAATGCTTGTGGAAATAACAACAATTTATATAATATAATTTAGGTCATTAATCATATTTAATAGCACTGCTTTTTATTTATGCTGAGTTTTCCTTGTTCCTGGTCAGAGTGGCAAAAAAGCAATGCAGAAATTCTAATTTTATTTCTAAAATTTTTTGAGGAACAATCAATGAATGAACAAACAAACATATCGTCATCAACAAATTACATTGGCTTCCAGACAATCCACATCCAGACAATATTTGTAGTTTTAAATCTATCAAGTGTCAGTTGTATGTTCACTGTTATTCTAATGCTTTTACTGGCAATTAAGGGTTTGGTCTTGGTGCTTGGCTTTTATTTGTAATCACATGTTTAAGTAATTACCACTTACACAATACTTTGTAAATTGTCTTAGTAGAAGTGTTCTGTCTAGGAAAAAATATGTGAGCCTCTTCAAGGTTGTCACTTGTTTACCACAGGGATGATAGATGTATATGTATGTACAGTATGTATATATTCAATAAGGTATATATATATATATATATATATATATGTATATGTGTGTGTGTGTAAGGATGAATTTAATCTTCTTTAAATCTAGTATTGTGTTTTTTATGTTTATTTTTGTGATATTTTCTTTCATCATTTCTGTCCTTTTCTGTAACAGTTTCTCACCCGAGTAGTATCATCCTTTATATATATATATATATATATATACAGAGTCAGGTCCGGAAGTATTCGGACACTTACTGAGTTTTTGTGTTTTTGCCTTTATACACCACTGCAATGGATTTGAAATTTTTAAAAAAACAAGATGTGATTGAAGTGCAGACTTTAAGCTTTAACTCAAGGGGTTGAACAAAAATATAACAAAAAAGGCTTAGAAATTACAACCATTTTTATACACAGCCCCTCATTTTCAGGGACTGAAATGTAATTGACAAATAAAAGTAATCATAAATAAAATGTTCATTTTTAATATTTTATTGAGAATCCTTTGCAGGCAATTACTGCCTTAAGTCTGGAACTCATGGACATCACCAGAGACTGGGTTTCCTCCTTGTGATGCTTTGTCAGGACTTTTCTGCAGCTGACTTCAGTTGTTGTTTGTGGGTCTTTCTGCCTTTAGTTTTGTCTTCAGCAAGTGAAATGCATGATCAGACCTTAATTCGATTGTCCATATGATCATTGATCATCATTGAGATGGAACAATGAATTCTGAATTATACCAGCAAATTCTGAAGGAAAATGTCAGGACATCTGTCCGAGAACTGAATCTGAAGAGAAAGTGTCATGCAGCAAGACAAATGACCCCATGCACACAAGTCGTTCTACCAAAGGATGGTAAAAGAAGAACAAAGTTAACGTTTTGGAATGAAATTCTGGACTTTAATCCAATTGAAATTTTGTGGAAGGACCTGAAGCAAGCAGTTCACAGGAGGAAACCCACCAACATCACAGAGCTGAAGCGGTTCTGTACTGAGGAATGGGCTAAAATTCCTACAAGCCGTTGTGCAGGACTGATCAGCAGTTGCAAGAAACGTTACTTGCAGTTATTGTTGCAAAAGGGGGTCTCACCAGATACTGAAAGCAAAGATTCACATACTTTTGCCACTCAAAAATATTTAACACCGGATCATTTTTCTCAATAAATAAATTACAAAGTATATATTTTTGTCTCCTTTTTTTGATTGGATTCTCTTTGTCTACTTTCAGGATTTGTGTGAAAATTTAATTATGTTTTGGTTCATATTTATGCAGAAACAGAAAATTCTAAAGGGTTCACAAGCTTTCAAGCAGCACTATAAAGCACTATACAGTGCTGCTTGAAAGCTTGTGAACCCTTTAGAATTTTCTATGTTTCTGCATAAATATGAACCAAAACATAATTAGATTTTCACACAAGTCCTGAAAGTACTCTGAACCCTTTCGATTCCCGGATTAATCACCATTGGACTGTTGCACTGATCACTCCTGCCGTTGCTTTCAATAAACCTGCTGTTGTGTATTACTTTCCTGTGTGATTGCTGACTATGTGTGTGTGTGTGTGTGTGTAACTACAACTTTTAGAAATATATTTATAGTAGAAATAAATATATTATATAAAAAAATATATAAATATTAGCAATATATTTTGGATGGATGCAAAATGTAAAAATTTTTTTTTTTTTTTAATACGAGGCCCTATCATACACCCAGCGCAATGCGGCGCCAGGCGCGACACAAGTGTTTTTTGCTAGTTTCAGCCCAGCGCGGTTATCATTTTCACGTCCTGCGCCAGGTTGTTTAAATAGCAAATGCATTTGCGCCCATTTGTGGCTCATGGGCGTGCTGGTCTGAAAACGAGGTGTGTTCAGGCGCATTGTTGGCGCGTTGCTATTTTGAGGCAACTGAAATAGACTGCGCCATTGACCAAGTAAAACCTGGTCTAAAGTCAATGGCGCAGTATTTTTTTATTTAAAGAGCGCATTAGTATTATGCGCCTATAGGCGGGTCCACAACGCGCGTACACTCTGCTTATTACACACAGGCAGGGGCGTAAATTTCGTCTAACAGTTGGGGGGGACAATAAACCTAAAATTTATCAAGAGCAATTTTTGAAGGGGACACAAATAATACAGCTAAAATTGTACTTTTAAGGATATGTATACACAGAGGAAAGCCTTATTAGTGCAGCAGGGAGACCATGCCAAATTAGACAACTTCAAGCTGTTGTGGTCGCTCCGTGACAGCGCTCGTATCAGTTGTAGACGTTACTATAGTCACAGTGTTGCCAAGTCCGCGGTTTTCTTGCGGAGTTGGGCTACTTTATTACTGTTGCCGCGGGATGTTTTTCATGTCCGCGGGTTGAAGCGACCGCAATAACGTGTATTTTAGCCACCGGAACGCGATTTTTACCGGGGGACCCCTCGAAACTCAGTTAGTTTGGGCTAGTTTTGAGTAGCAATTGGGCTGGATTTGTTGTGAAAACCTGGCAACCCTTTCCGTCAAGCAGGTAAGTTAAGGTTTATTATTGCTAACATAGCGGACTCATCGAAAAATACATTGGCATCATCTGTATTAACGAGAAAATAATCACTTCAACCGATGTTTAAGTGAATAAAATAGCCTCGACAGCCTTGGAGTTCCACAACTATTGACTTTGTTTATCTCTTTAGACAGCATAAATATTGAACATTTTCAATTAAAGAAAACCAATAGGCTACGGTTTGGCCAAAAACATAATTCACGTCTTTATAATAGGCTATCTAAGTTAAAAGGTGTTAGATTGTTTCATAAAACATAATTCCGAAATGAAATCATTCACAAGAACATCCTGTGTCTTGAAAACATGTTAGGCTATGATTGTCAAACTCCAGTAAATAGGTCTACATAGGCCTATTTGACAGAAACATGAAATATTACATTAACGAGGACGTGTCGTGCATTATAATTATAATTATATGATATGTTTATTTTAGACGTGGGTTGCCACGCCTGCAATAAAATTGTGATTAGGCTACTTTCCATAAGATGGATAAGAGGATAAATCTTCGGGACGTTAATGGGTAATCGCGTCTCTTCATTGAGCAGGTTCATTTTATCATTTACGATAAAACCAGAACAAAAGCGCACATGAAGTCGCCTTTGTGAGTGAATTTTATTTTTAAATGTTTGGTATTATAGATTAACCGAAATAACTAGTTGTTAGCAGAAGTGGTTTGTGTTTAAGTTCATTTATGGTCCACGTTCCTGCATGGGACATTTGAAGGATTCCTTATTTCCGTACTGCAGAGGACATTTTTTTTTACCCGGAAATAAATCATTTATATTTAAAATATTGAAATATATATATAATAAATTTAATTTCAATGCTGTTTCAATTAGTTTAAAATAGGTTAATATAAGGATGGGGTTACATTAATAATTGATAATGACGACTATATTCACCTAATTGGCAATGTCAATAGGAAAGATTACAACTGTGAACGGACTTTTAGGTACTTTTGCGTTGGATGTCATATTTGTGTATCACTCTTAGGATCTGCTTTAACAAGACATTACTAGCCCATCTGATGGACAGCTTATCCACACCTACACTCTAAAAAATGCTGGGTTAAATATAACCCAGCTATTGGGTTGTTTTGACCCAGTGGTTGGGATGTTTTGAACCCAACCGCTGGGTCAAAACAACCCAATAGCTGGGTTTGTCCCTTTTTAACCCAGCATTTTTTAGAGTGTAAGCTAATGACAACGTACTTCAAAGAACTTGGATTGTCAATTTAACAAATTATTTAATTTGTTATGCCATACCATTATCTCACATATTTCAAAGCAAACTATGTTCCATACTTAAATTTCTCCTTAACTCTTTTTGTATTGATTACAGGCCTTGTGATCCACTGGATCATCCACTGGAGTTAACCTACACCAGGAGAGCATTTGTCAGCACTGGGTTTCAGCTTTAGTCAGTGAAACACGTGCCATAGCATTATCACCTGCCCTCAAATCATAGGTGATATAAACACACCTACACAATACACAGTATCTGGGCAACAGAGTGCAGAAATATACATACATACACACCAGAAGAGAGACACACACAGTGACGACGCCAGCTAGTCTGGCCTAAGATGAGAAGTATTGTTATTAACCTCTTTTCCCCCAGTGTGAATGAAAACCAAAGTGAGGGTATATCCTTGTGTTATGACTTCAGGGGCTCGCTTTGTTCTCCTCTATAATGTACACGTAATTACAGACTGGGATGGAGAACGCTTTCTTTATGTGTCTCTCGCGCTATCCTCTCTTTCTCTCTTATTGTGGCCCATGGACTTATCCCTGTCAGACTTTCTCCATTCTTCGTTATCTCACTCTCCTTCTCTGTCTTTTTGTGTCACATTTGCTAGCTTAGTCAATCATAGAGGATTATAGGCCTATACTGTTTAGCTCAAATACCCCCAAATGTTAGGGAAATGAAAATATTTTTTTGTTATTTCATTCTATTTTAGCTGTACAAGATGTATAGTGCATTGTGAAAATTGTGTTAAAATTTGTCTATATGAATATAAAATAACATTCAAATGAGGTTATCATGTTCTCAAATAACTACAGTGTCACTCTCTATAGATTTCCTCGAGTTTTGCCATTAAAGGTCAGGTTTCAGTCTGGACAGGCAGGCTTCGGGACTGAGCATGGAGGCTGGGCGTGCCGTGACGGTTGGTTGTACCTGTGTGTTGAGGAATATTGGCATAAGATAAAAGCACCTATAATTTGTGTAATTCTCTCCTCACTATTTTGGTTTAATAACACGTGTCCTACAACCAAAACATGTAACAACCTCGCGCATCATTAGCGGCTCTTTTCAGCGCTTCTCCTCTCAACCGGGATAAAAATGAGTTTTGACGGAAATCAAACAGGGCGGATTAATTAGCTGTTGGATACTGCGATCACTTTGTCTTGTCTCACTTCCTTAGCCAATTATAATTTGCTTGAGAGCTAAACTGTTTGCCTAAAAGAACTAAATCGGATTTCTGTCGAAACTTTCCTGTGTCCTCATAATATTAACGTTAGTCATTTTAAGGAGAAATACATACGGCAAATTATCTTACAGTCACACGGTAAAAATAAATAAATAAAAAAATAGGCCGAGAGTACGTATTTTTAAAGATAATAGTCATACGTTATTTTAAAATATTTTTATAAAATCTACAACAAAAATGGGCTATATTGTTTGGAGGTTAAAATAGCTATAGGCCGTATAATTTTGTTGATGATATTATTTAAATTAGGCCTAGCTGTTTTATTTAAGTAAAAATTGTGACTGCTCTTACATGTTTTAGCCTAGAAGTAAAAATGTAGAATTCTTAATGTAGTTCCCAAAATTCCCTTCGCTTATACCATCATGTTTAGTTTAATTTTATTTAATACATTTTAACAAGTTTGTTTCTTCCTTTTGTCTAAAAGATTGTTTAATATTAGCCTACATTTTATGTTGTTTAGTTAATGTTTGTTGAATTAGCCTATTTTAGTACGTGTGTTGATAGTGTTTCGTCTTTATGTTCACGTATTTCCATATAATTTTGATAACAAATTTTCATAACTAGTCATGTGACTTTCCATATCACTTATGTTATTCTCCTCAGTGAAAAAAGACTTGAAAGCAGTAGGCTAGGCTATAACATATTATAGGCTACTACTGAATAGCAGTGATTCACAAAATGCCTCCATACGTAATGCTCGAAACATTTACGATAAAGAGATATGGCAACCACAGTTGTCACTCATACATTTAGGTTGACAATTTAATATTTGCATATCCATGGCCCACTGATTAATTTTATTTGTCAACCTTTGTGAATGATCATTTAGAAGACTTTAACGTTTTTGAGAAGTTTCCTAAATGCCCTGTTTTTATTTCTTGGTATTAATGGTATTAAAACAACGAATCAAACGATTGTTTTTTAAATCGTGTTGATAGGCCTACATCAAAAGCTGAAAACTTGTGAATTTTTCCGTACATATTACACTAGTGACGTCATTGCGTCTAAAGAAATGACGGGAACGGCGCGTGCAGCCAATAAGAGAGCGCGTTCTCACTGCTGGAATTAACTCCAGTATGTGACGAGACTGCAGAGATGAACTTCACAGACCTCACACACAGCCAAAACGAAAGCAAACACACGAGCGTCGCGTTTTCACGGACATGGATTTTTCTAATGGACCCTTTTAAGCGATGGAAATCACATGACTCTTCTAAATAGATGCTGTTTTTTTTTAGGGTGCATCGTTCTAATGGAAATAACTCTAAAAAATGACTATGACTTCACTGTCTGAAAGTTTGGTGGCTTCAGACCCCTCAAAATCGGCTTTTCTGGAGTTCAGTCACGGTTACCAGTCTCACCAGCAGCATTCGCCCGGTGTGTCTCATGCGCACTATCCGGTGCACGGTTTGCATCAAGGCACACATTCGCAGTACGATGCGGCCTTCTCCTCGGGCGCTGCTTCGTACGGCCGTCCGCTCACTTACCACTATCCCACAGCCCATCACCACCCCGCTTACCTACCCTATCAACACAACAACGCAGTCGGTCATTCAAGAGCAGAGGATGCAGGTAACGTGCGCTTTCCATCACCTAGATTAAAAACGTATTACTAAATTCCGTGTTGCGCCAAAGTTAAGCTATGGCTGAGAAAATTAGTTAGCCTATACGGGTCGCAGCATTCGTGATTGTTTTCTGAAGACATAAATGCAGAATTTGGGTTTGACATGTACGATTATTGCTCCTGAAATTTGTTTAATTTAATTGCCGACGCAATTCTAATTAATAACATGCCAAAACGTTTAATCTCCCACTGTGAAATGGGTCAAAGATTTATTGCAAAGTTTTATATATTCACAATTTTTTTAAACGGGCTGAGCGCATTAAAAATCCTGGAGAAGTAGAAATGCTCATTTAAAGCTCAGTATAAAGACAGAAGATTGAAAATGCACGGTAAATCGTTAAATCACTTTGTCAAATGTAATTAGGCTACTCTATGGATTTAACGATTATTTTAAGAGTAAGCATAGCCTATTTGCTTTAGTTTTACTCAACTTTAAAAAAAAATTTCTAATGCCATATTAACTTTACTGGCTTCGCAATATGGATTAATATAGCTACTGTTATGACTCCAATTAACAAATCAAGTAGCCTAATTGTCGGACCCCGCGCGCACACACACACACACACACACACACACACACACACGGATCTTTGAAACTTGTCTTTAGATTGCAAGATCAAAAAAGAGAAAATAAATAATTACTGGCTTGTTTCAGTCTTCATATGACAAACTTTTAATAATTATATAATTATTTAGCTTATACCTTTTTTTTATTAAACTGAAATTTGACTATAAAGTTACAAAATATTCACATGGTCTAACACACAGGAACTGCCTTTTCAGATATTTCATAGTGAAAGGACTGTTTTAAACCTAATGTCTTGTATGCGGTTGACAAACGTTTTCTTCTGACAGAATGGCCTAAACATTTTTGAGAAATTATTTATTTTATTCATTTAACAGTTATTAGTAGCCTACATATTTTTAGCCTATATATATATATTTTAAATTGTTGTTATTAATATTTTTTAAATGTAATATTTAATCATCTTACTCAAGATTCCGAGAAGCAAAGTTCCATTGAAAGTGGAGAGATACGGCTGAACGGGAAGGGGAAGAAGATTCGCAAACCCCGCACGATCTACTCGAGCTTACAGCTGCAGGCGCTCAACCAGTGCTTCCAACAGACCCAGTACCTCGCGCTGCCGGAGCGCGCCGATCTGGCGGCCAAACTGGGGCTGACACAAACACAGGTACGAACATACAACAACACTGAATCAAAGATGGAAAAAAAACTCCGTCTGTATGCCATGATGTGTGTATCTGTGTTTGGGGTCCATTCTGAAAAGAAAAATGGTTCATAATAAGAATAGGGAATAAAAGGTAGTTATTTTTCTTGAATGCTGGGTCTAGTCTAAGAACAATACAAACCAATGTGAAGTCTTCAACAGGTAAAGGTGTGTAGTAGGCCTGTGTATGTTTGTATAGGAGAAAGCAGAACGTTTAGTGCGGTTCGTCCTTATGGCACGTTCCCAAATACATCGTTATCTAAATATTAAGTAAAAATGTTCGTAAACTATCAAAAGGGTAGAATCACTTAGCCTATCGAATCATTTATCAGGGACAAAGGAACGAAAAATAAACGATAACAATGGAGGCCTAATTTGTATTATTATTTTTTTTTAATGCTATGTCTTGTAGCGTGTTTTGTAAATATAGCACCAAAAAAAAAAACGTTTTGTAAAAAACGATACTTCGTGAGCTGTGGCTTCCACGGAATGACAGGCAAGGTAAAACTTCATAAAGGCTCACGTTGACAAGCACAACTTCGAGGTGTGGTATAAGCTGTTCTTAATAATATTTCTTATACAATTAATATATGACCCTGCAAAAGGTTTTCACCGCAAATTTCGCAATCAAACAAAACAAATAAATAAATAAATGTGAGCACGAGTCCCTTCCTGCTTTAATGGCAGGTTCTAATCTGCTTCAATAATCAAAATCGTGGCAACCACATATATTGCATAATTGCAGTCAAAAGTAGATATTGCATAGTAGGCTAGATAAAAGGGAAATTGTACGAATAACTCTTTAAGTAGGCTACCCATTTGTAGAACAGGCCAACTTTTTTTGTTCAGATTTATATTAAGAAAGTAAATATCCAACTGTCATTTACAGTAGTTGAGGATTGTACCCAAAATGATTTACTGTATACTTTTTGCAGTAACAGTTCCCTTACATGACTTTGTTGGGCACACACATTTATTCTAAATTATTTTATTCTCATGACAGTGTTTTTTAGAAAGAATTAGGGCTGGACAATAATTCAATATCAATATGTATCGCGATATAAGAATACTTTTATTCAGCAAGGATGCTTAAAATTGATCGAAAGTGATGATAAAGGCATTTATAATGTTACAAAAGATTTCTATTTCAGATAAATAGTGTTCATATCGATATCGGAATTATATCGTATCGACCGAAATTAAGAAATATATCGTGATATCAATTTTGGCCATATCGTCCAGCCCTAGAAAGAATATGCATCTAATGCATTCGATTTTTTCCAAGCATGCTTTCTAGGGTTAATCTCTTTAGAGCACCAATATTTCTGAAATTCTGACTTATTAAAGTCATAATTATTTCTTGTTTTATATTCAGCAACATTAAGTAACATACTAAAATGTGTTTTTAATTTTTATGTGTGAACGTGTGCTAACTGATTTATTGAAAGGAAACATTCAAACATATCCTGGAATTAAGTTAAAATGGGCAGCAACATATAAATCATAGCATAATTTAGCAAAGCTAAACATTTTCAAAAATAAATAATAAAATAAAATATCAAACTTACAATACGAATATATCTTATTGAAAAGTATATTCCCCCATTTAACTTTTTCACTCAACTCCTCTCTATGCCAACCTTCTGACCCCTTTTACACGGTGGCCCAGTTCACCTGACTTCACCCTACATTTCAGTAACTGTAATGAAAGGACACTCTGAAGCTTCTAGAAAAATTACAAACCATCCACCCACACACAAAGTCTAACTTCGAAACAATGAAAACGTATGTAATTCAGAAAGCAATTTAGTGAATCATAAATTTGGTGGGGGGTTTTTTCAATTACAGTTACTTTTATATGATTTGTATGAAAACTTTTCATTTATTTCCATTTATTTAGCTTTTCAAATGCCTTTTTTGTATAGATTGAAAGTCTGGGTCTGGGAGTGCTGCAAATATAAAAATATGAATTATTCACTGATCTGTAATAGAGATTATATATAGATCAGTGGAATTATTACATTTTTAAAATTAAACAAAGAGTGGAAGTGAAACTAAAAGCAAAATTTATGGTATGAAAATAATTTATACATTATTTAAAAAAAAACATTATGACCATTCCTACTAATTGCACTTACTATCATAACTTTACTCTAAATGAACAGTATTATTTTTTTGTGTAGCATATATTAAATCTCCAATACAATTGCATTATAAATACTCTGTTGTTTTGTTTGGAAACACATTTTTCATTGACTAGTGTTATTGTTTTCTCTTGAGGACATTTACTGATAAGTATCTGTTCAGCAGGACAAATATTCAGCAGAACTGACACACATATCAAAAAGATGTGTGCGTGATAGTGTGTGGCCAGTTTGCAGAGCCAAATACTCTTTATTAGCTATTGAGATTCTGTCATTACTGCAATCAAAAAGTGTTGAATGTTGCCTCTGGCGGCTCATTTCATCTACTTTCTGATACATGCAGACATAATTTTAGTAATAAAAATGAAAGCATCACCACATACCAGAAGTGTTCTGAATGCGGCAAGATGAACATCACATTAAAAAAAAAATTGTGAAAGCCTAAATTAGAATAATTACTTTGGGTGTCAAAAAAAAACGGTAAGGGTAATTGGACTTTTATCCAGCTTAAAAGTCTCTTGGAAAACATCTTTAATTATGTTTCATTATAGAAGATTTTACAGCTCTGTGGGTGTCACTTTGATTGTAAATTCACCATTAGTATGAATTTTCCACATTGGTCACACAATTAAGAAATTTAAAACACCATAAGTATAATATCATGGCTTGTTTATATCATATATTCTTTAAAAAAAAGGCATGCACAAGTTTGTGCAAGGGAGAGTTCTGGGTTAAATTTTGGAGTGATTACGTAACAGCAATAACGTTTGGAGTTTTGTTTCAAGCTTTTCCCCCTTCTCACTTGCAGCCAGCTCAAGCTGGTGTTGGCAGAAGTCTTGTTGTGTAAAAAAAAATAAAAATTAATCATGCTGACTCAAAGCTGGCAGAAATTCTTCTGCTTATTCTTCTGATACTGAAAATCTGTGTTTGTAGAACTCTACGTGAAGTCTACAAAAAGACAAGGAAAAGTGTAACTTCCCTGTGGTTGATACTGTAAAAGTTAATAAAATGTAGGAAAATACATGTAATTTTACTGTAAAACATTACTTGTTTAAAAAGAACTATATAACAATTTACTGTGAAAACCTGTATTTAACAAGATACCATGTCCCTTTATAGTAAAATGTGGTTTCAAATGGGGGGAGGGGGCTTTACAGTACTTTATTTACTTATATAAATAAGTAACTTCATAATTTTGATCTGAAAAATGGCTCAGAAGTCCTTTTGTGATGCATTAGATTCACTGTAAAAAATAACAAGTTGATTCAACTTCAAATAATTTGTAACCTGGCTGCCTCAAAATGTTGTGTTAAATAAGCTAAAAAACTTTTGTTGTTTAAACATATGTTGGAGTTCCTTAAACCTATAATTAATAGTTGGGTTAACAAAGGTGAAGCTGAATCAACTTTATACTTTGTCTAACCAACAAGTTTTTAGTTAGCCAAACAAGACAAGAAAGTTGTGCTAACCTAACCTCCAAGTTGAAACAACATAAAATTAGTCAGACCAACAAACGTTTAGTTGTTTAAAATAAGCATTTTGTTGAATACATTTATAATTATAAGTTGTGCAAACTAAATAAAAATTGGCTAAACTAAGCATCTTGTTGAATTAACTTATCTTTTTAAGGCAGCCAGGTAACTTTTCCAAGAATATTTCATGTTACTTGTTATGTTCAGTTCATTCAACTGGCTGAACTAGTAATTTGCCCACACAACTCAAGTTTCTATTTTCTAACAGTACTTGAGAAAAATGGCTCATGGATATTGAAGAACACACAGAATGCTCTTTTATTTGATTTAAAAATTGACAGTATCCTACTTAGCATTATTGTGTTTAGTATTAAAGCACCCCACCTTTAAAAAACATAGATGAACATTGACATTTATATTGCAGTAAATATTTACATTCTCTTCACTAATGCACATTTAATCAAAAGAACAGATGAGGAATTCTGACATTTTCAAGCTCAATATAAGTCAGAGGTCAGAACATGCATCAAAGTGCATTCAAAATTTTAAAAAGAGATGCCATAACATGACAAAAATTGTGTGTTAAACAAAGTGCAAAAACCAACCAAAAAGCCCAAAGCTACTTAAAAAAAAAGGTGATCAGGGTGTTTTATTTGCATTGTATATTGTTCATAATTAGAGCAGTATGTTTGTGGTCTATGCGTTTCTCTGAATTTTAGTCTGTTTATTTGGATGGCTGATTTTGATAATAACTTTTATTAAAAAATTTATATTTAAATAACTTATATTTAAAAAATATACGGTCAATGTCTGAAACGTCACCATACATGCATCCTACCCAAACAATGCTTACTGTTCTGCATTTATTTTTATAATTCCTTCCAATCTTTTGTGTAATCAATAATAAAATAAAGTTTATCATATACTTGTAAACAGATGAAAACATGTGTTGTAATAACAAATGTTAATCCAAATGCAAATGTTGCAGGTAAAGATATGGTTCCAGAACAAACGTTCCAAGTACAAAAAGATCATGAAGCATGGCTCAAGTGGACCAGAAGGAGAACACCTTCAAGCAGCTTCTGCAACACCGTGTTCACCAGGAATGCCACCCCTGTGGGATGTTTCCATGTCAACCAAAGGTGCCCCCGTGCACTCTGGAGGATATATGAACTCTTTTGGACACTGGTACCCTGGTCATCATCAAGACCCAATGGCCAGAACTCAGATGATGTGATGGGATGTTTCGGAAAATCTACAGTGTATTCGTATACCCTTTACTGATCTGACCATTTCGCTCTGTTTCAGATCACACCAGCCCTTTTTAGCACTGTTTACTCACAGCCAAACTTTCTTCAAGTTCCTCCCCAGTATTTTCTTCATGAAGATTTACAATGCTGACATTTTTGCTTGCAGGTTTTTTTGTTTTGTTTTTTGTGGTGGATTTTTAAAAAAAGACTGAATAAGCAACCCTACCCTAAAAGTGGATTTTGTAAACTCCTGTAAATTTTAATAAAATGCCATTGTCTGATTGTCATGTACGTCTATACTGTATTTCAAAGCCTGCAACCTCAGTCATTCTTCTTGACTATTTATCAGTCTATTGCATTTTTTTCTTCCTTACAGTTTTAGTCTTGAAATCTTGAAATCTCAGTTTGACCCTTTTATTAATATAATGTCCTCAATATTTCATTGTCAGGAATTTCAGATTCATTTTTTAGGAATTATATATATATATATATATATATTTTTTTTTTTTGTTTTATATTTATATATTTTTATTATATTTTAATTTTTTGTAATTATTATTACAAGTTTTATGTCCCTGCCGTGTGACAATTAATTTTTAAAACTACAATTATTCCATGTGGTCTCTTAGTTGATACAATAAAATCTAATATAAACACAAAACAAATAAATAAAGTTAAATGAAAAAAATAAAGTTGCATGCATAATAATTATAAAATAATTAACAGAATGATGTTTAAAAAAATTTAGATGGAGTATATAGCATGTCACGCCACAGGACATGTAAACATGCCAAATGGATTTAATCTAAATGTCTCAAAAGTCTAAAAATATCATTTGTGACCCCGGAGCACAAAAGCAGTCTTAAGTCGCTGGGGTATATTTGTAGCAATAGCCAAAAAAACAGTGTATGGGTCAAAATGATCGATTTTTCTTTTATGCCAAAAATCATTAGTATATTAAGTAAAGATCATGTTTACTGGTTTTGTGGTCCAGGGTCACATTTTTCAAAGCCAAGCTATATTTATATTCATGTTGAGTATGTTGACTGTCTGATGCCACCTAGTGGTTTGAAACACACAAAGAGGGTATCAGCTTTGAGCGTTTGGCTGTAGTTAACTTTCTCTAGGCCTAACACACACAAAATAACTAACAGATCTAAACCGCTCTAGAATTATGTTGAGTTGAATACTGACCACTGGACTGAAAACACTAGGCCATTATTTATTACTCTAAAAGGCACCACAATGAAGATGGAACTGGATTACAGAAAATCACGTCAGCATTGAGGCCTGAGGAACAGCGTTTTCTAAAGGCAATTTATCTTGAGCTGAACATGATAGACTATGAAGTGTCTGTTCAGCAGCTCAATGATCTGTTGACAGATGAAAATGGAGACTTTTGTATGCCCTCCAAACATTTTAATGAAGTCTACCCAGGGATACTCCTAGGAAATGAGTAAATCCTCACATAGCCTCCAGATATATGGATTATTTTCTTTTTTCATACCCTTAATTATAAGTATTATAGCAGCGGTGCTCAACAAACATTTACATTTTGCAATCATACGTTTAGCCTCTCTTATCTGATAAGTTGAGATTCAAAACATGTTCATGTATCCTGTTGCAAATTCTCAAGGGCAAGCCTTTAAATAAACATGGCCTATTTTCCATATGTGAAGGACGCCCTCTAATGCTTGATGCTTTCACACACTGACTGAGAGAGTGAAAAAGACCACTTGAATTGATGTAGCTGTTATATTACAGGTCTGTAGCTACAAATGTAACACGTTTGCATCAGCTGGGAGTGACACACATCCTCAATGCTGCAGAAGGCCAATCGGATATGCATGTGAACACGGATGCAGAGTTCTATGCAGACACGGGGATCATCTATCATGGGATACCAGCCTTTGACACTGACCATTTTGACCTCAGTGTATATTTTGAAGAGGCTTCTAATTTCATTGAAACAACTTTGGCAATGCAAGGTCTGAAGGGTCTTGGTAAAAAGAAGTACTTAAAATGAATATCTTTTTCTCATCCCTCATTCAGCGGCAGTGGTATTGCATTTGGTTCTTCAGCGCTATGCTCATTAATAAAGCATTCTGTTAAAGGGATAGTTCACCCAAAAATTTTAATTCTGTCATCATTTACTCACCCTCATGTCGTTTCAAACCTGTATGACCTTCTTTCTTTTGCAGAACTAGAAGATATTTTGAAGAATGTTGGTAACCAAACTGTTTTGGTTACAGTTGACTTCTATTGTATGATGAACCAAAAATACTCAGATATTTCTCAAATTATCTTTTATGTTCCATAGTAGAAAGAAAGTCATGCAGGTTTGGAATGACATGAGGGTTAATAAATTATGACAGAAGTTTCATTTTTGGGAAAACGGACTCTTTAGTATCCTCAATCTTTTTAAAGGGGTCATATGATGCGATTTCAAATTTTCCTTTCTCTATGGAGTGTAACAAGCTCTTGGTGCATAAAGAAGATATGTAAAGTTACAAAGACTAAAGTCTCAAATCCAAAGAGATATTCTTTATATAAGTTAAGACTTGTCCACGCCCTCCTAAAACGGCTCGTTTAAACACCCCCCACCGGGGTCGCTACATGTGGTTGCCGCAAACCTCCTTCGTCGAATCCGCCGGCCGCGCCGTTCTCAATGCCGCCCGCCTCCGCTCACTCAAGCCCACCGTGTGTGATGCTGTGTGACGCATTTTAAGGAGGACGGTTGCAGACATGGTTTTATGTTTACGCGGCGCAATACACAACGCGTAAAAAGACAGTATAAGTCATTATAATCCGTAATTACCGTATTGGCCCGAATATAAGACGACCCTGATTATAAGATGACCCCCCTTTTTCCAGATGTACCTTTTGGAAAAAGGCTTTTTAAAAACCAAATCTTGTTTTTTCTCAGTAAAACACATTTTGTCTTCAATTATTTTCATATTGCATATTTTTCCTATTTTCCACCTAGTGTTGTGGGTGTATTATTGACATGTCAAAGAGTAGACCCTGAATATAAGACGACCGCGTTTTTTCAGATGTATTTCCAAGAAAAAAACATCGTCTTATATTCGGGACAATACGGTATGTCCCCACTGGATGCTCCGGGAGACGGCATCACAGTATGGTAAAGCATCACAATATGTTAAGGGACATTACATTTCCGTCACACGCTTGAGGTATTCGGCCAATCACAACGCACTGGATAGCTGGCCAATCACAGCACACCTCGCTTTTCAGACCGATGAGCTTTGTAAAAATCAACGCATTTCAGAAAGGCGGGGCATAGAGGAGAAACAATAATGTACAGTATGTGGAAAATAATGTGTTTTTTTAACCTTAAACCACATAAACACATTGCATTACACCAAATACACAAAATAATGTTCTTTTTAGCAACATCATATGACCCCTTTAATGTTTCAGTGACCCAATAATAATAAAATGGTTGCTTGCTGCCAGCTCTCACTGCTAACTTGGATATGCTTCATCAACATCAACTCTGTAAGAAGGGTTTCCTTCACTTAACTACAGCAACCTGCTTAATCCAGACAATATAATGCAAGCATAAGCAACATCACACTAGCAAGAGTGCTATTACAGTTTTTTTTTTACAATCGCTATGACAATTTTTTCAATTCTCATAACAATTTTCCTAAACTCTTAACGCACCAACACACCTACAACACACAATTGGCAAAACAGTTAATTTCATGCTCAAAAATCACACATTGTAAACTAAACTCCAACACTAATTTTCAAAATACAATAATACACTAACACAATACACCTTGTCTACCAAAACACTGCAAACATATCTCAAAATCAAATAATTATTCCAAAGCACTAACACGTGTTCTCTTCCATCAGGAACATTTAGTCAATCATAGCACAATGTCATAAAAACACGAATATCAGACGGAATTACAGAAACTGCCTTATTTTATGTGTCAGATTTTCCCTTATAAAATAATATATTGTATTGATCATAGATTGGGTTTTGCAGTTTTTTTTTAAGCCTCTCTACATTTTTGTTTTGTAGAGTTTGGTAAATGCATGCATTTTGTTTCTTTTGCTGCAGAAATTCAATTTAAAAAAAAATGAATGACCCATCTTAGAGTAGCTTTATAGAATGTACGGTTTATGAAAAAAGAAGACAGAGACCGAATTACTGAAGTAAAGGCTTTATTTGCAACATGACATTACTGCAAGATAACAAAAATGTGCAATACAGTGGCCATGTGAAAATATAAAATATACAAACATAAAAAGCCACAGAAGAATAAATAAATAAATAAAAAGTAATCTTCTAATCTGCTCTATTCTGCATTCGGCCACATGTTCTCATCCACATCACACCTGATATCTTCTTCTCTGGCAAGGCATCTTTTGGTATGCCTTATCCACCCCTGGCAGTGTTCAGCTGTGATGTCTTGGCATGCTGCATCCAGGAGGGACATTTGGTCCTGTGGATGATGGTCAAAATTCTTCCATCTCCAGGCTGAGAAAAACTCCTCAATGAGGTTGAGGAAAGTGGAGTAAGGGGCAAGGAAAATGGACATCATTCTCGAATGGGTGTCAAACCAGTATGTGACTGCACGGGAATGGTGGAATGCCACATTGTTTCATGTGATCACATATATTGGCAAGTGGTTTCCCACCAGTCACCTTTCTACCTCTGGCACCAGTCTTTCGTGCAGGTCTTCTAAAATCTCACATTTATGCAGGAGTGCACTTTTTCAGACAAGATCAGCCCAAAGAGGTCCTCTTTTACTGTATACCGTATGATCATGCGATTGAAAACCTCAACACCTGAGTGTGCTTCCTAGATGGGAATCAGCTATAATTTATATATTTGCAACACTTCAATCAGCTGTTTCTCATTAATGAATAAAAAACAGGGGATATATTTGAGTTTCAATTCACAATATGAACAGCTGTTTACTTTGACTTTAGCCTATAAGTTAGGTTTAGAACATGATGTTATGTGTTCTGACATACAGTGAGAAAGCATGTGTAAATTTGGCAGTAAAAAGCCATTGTTTGGGTCTTGGTTGAGCTTGTTTGTAAAAGAAGTTCTAGCATTTTAAATTTGTGTTAACTGTAAGCATTTTGTGTCAAAGCAACAAGAAATGCGTTTGTATTGCCTACACTGAGTCTGACAAATGTTGAGCTAACTGCATTGAGTTTAAGAAAATTGTTAAAAGTATTGAAAAAATTGTCATAGCGATGGTAAAAAAAACAAAAAACTGTAAGAGCAATAACATGATTGTTAGCGTAAACAAGAAGTTAACTTACATTTTAGATGCAGTATAGCTATTGTGTATTTTTGTCCGCCAGAGGAAGCCAAAGCATAACCGCCGCGCATTTCCAAGCCACACGCAGTACTTTTTGAACGAATCAGTGTTTTTCTACTAATATTGAGTGAATTATTCAATAACTCATTCAGAAAATGTTCTTGCTTGAATGAAGCAGTGCTTTTGAATGAATGTGCCTCGCTCATGAAGAAACATCTTGCCACCTACTGGTAATATGTAACCTGCAGAACAGATTTACGGAAAAATCCCCACCGCTGCAGAAGGACAGTGAGAATTGGCGAACAAGCGGAGTGATACACACACAGACAGTGAAAAGTCTCAGTAGCCTTCTAGCGCCGTTCGACCAATCAAATTCGTGAGAACTACTTATAACCAGAGCCGTTGAACGGCTCTACCCAAGACGTGTCACTCTTATTGTTTTGAATGGGGAAATATGGCCGCTCTATCGAACAAAGCCCCGCCTTCTGAGCAAAAGAGCCAATTGCTAATCGGTAAAGTCAACGCGTCACTGCAGCTGCCGTTAGAAGTCCCGGTTGCTATAGAAACAGTCAACGCTCTGATACGTGCGGTTAGGGCTGCGCATGCGCACTGGCTGATCTAGCCTGAAAAATAAGCTTTATTTAACGCTATTTGAGCAAAATAAACAACATTTATGATACAGTTGTTGTCAGATTTCATTGGTGATTTCAAATATGAAATTTAATCGTCAGCTTAGTGTACAGTTTTGGAGAATTTGATGTTTCCCCATTCAAAGAGATAGGAGCTACACTCGCATGCCCGAGAGGCGTTTCAAAGATGGCCGCCGAGTGACATGACTTGCCTTAAAGGGACTTTGTTTATAATTCAAGATTAGAATACAAATCAAAATTCTGTTCGATTCAATGTTTTTTTTTTTTTTTTCTTTCCTTTTAGTTTTTCCAACACACTCTCATGGCGATTTGTCGCTATTTGCGTTTTGGTGGATTCGTACGGTCTCAGTCGTATACGTTTTTGTAGGATCAGTTTGAGGGTTAGATTTAGATTAGATTTTCTAAAAATCTTACCTTTTCATGCACATCAATTCTATACGTTAATATTCACACGAAATCTTCAACTCATAAAATACTTACGTTTTCTGTTGCTTTTTTCCACGCCCAATGTTGAGTGCCCTGCTGAAAAAAAAGAAAAAGGAACCATGGCAGAATTTGTAATGGTTTTACTGGTTATTGAAATAGTATTGGTTTTAATGGAAACTGTGAACCCTGTTGGTCTTTACTGGTAGCCTAATTGGTCGCCTTCTATCGGTGGCTTGTTAAAACCTGTCCCAAAACCAAAACACATGACAGGAAATGGTTTTAATGGTTAAAAGTTGATGGTTTGTGATGGTATTTGTAGTGGAAACCATTAGTAGGCTATTTCTCTGATGGTTTCTATAGTTTTTTTCAGCAGGGTGTCTTGACTTTAAAATCTTGACAGTTGCTTTGAGAATCGAATAGCCTATGTTGTGCTCAATGTTATCCAATAAAATAGTCACAGTCTCTCATTTTTCTTGTAGGTAAAGTGTATGTACACTGTCAGAAAGGCTACAGTCGTTCGGCTGCACTAGTTATCGCACACCTGATGCTGCAGCACAGGATGGATGTACGAGCTGCTGTGGCCACAGTGAGAGAGAAACGGGAGATCGGGCCCAATGATGGATTCCTGCGACAGCTCTGCCAGCTAAACGACAGGCTGGACGGAAGGAAGGCTGTGTTGATAATACCTAAATATATAAATTTGAAGTGATTAATAGCTAAATAAGTGTTTACAATTTTCAGTTAATCTGTTTTTATCATCTAAATGTTAGCAGTTAGTTGGCAAGTCGATTCAGTTTTCATCATCTTATTAGTATCTTCTGCCTTCTAGTGGTACTGGTGATCGTAGTTTATGCAGTGTCAAATTAAAGGAATAGTTCACCCAAAAATTGTCATCATTTACTCACCCTCATGCCGTTCCAAATCTGTGTGAGTTTCTTTCTTATTTTGAACACAACAGAAGAATTTTGAAGACCCAAACCGTTGTTGGTACCCATTTGACTTCAATAGTGATAGAAATTATATATGGAAGCCAATGGGGACCATCAACTGTTTGGTTACCAGCATTCTTCAAAATATCTTCTTTTTGTGTTCGACATAAGAAAGAAGCTCATACAGGTTTGGAACGACATGAGGGTGAGTAAATAATGACAACATTTTCATCATACTATTCCTTTCAAATTCAAACATATATGCCCTTCTCTCTCTATACACATCATAGCTGCTCTGACACATATACATTCCTGGTATTTATTTGCTATTAAATCTAACCTGCCTTTCTGGCTATAGCTACTTGTTTTGTGCTGTGGTATCAGTTACAGTAAGCCCTCTTTGAGTAGCCAATGATAATTACAGTTTTGTCACAAATAATCAAACACAAGAGGTCTTTACAACAGACAACAATCATTTATTAAACATTTTTAAAGTGAAAAGTAGCACACATACCTGAGTTACTTTTAAACTCCTCCCACACGTTTTGCTTTCGGTATTGAACACACATATATTTTGATTGTATAGCTGCAAACAGGAAATTTGTTTATTAATCGTTTTCACTTGGTTCCTGCATGTGAAAATATGACCTTAATTGTTCAATTTCACTACATGCAAATATAATTGCTCAAAGCAAACATCTTGAAAAAAAAATAAATAAATAAAATAAATATATATATATATATATATATATATATTGACCAAGCCAAAGTCCAATTATGTCAGCGGTTTGAGAATCAGTTAAAATTGCTGAATTTTTCTTCAAATAAAGTTGAAATATAAAAAAAAGAAGAAAACACAGTCTGCATTGCACCCACTGAACAGAGGCATTGTAGGGGAAAAACCTCACAGGCCTTTCACATCCATTACAGGTTGGTACTAGGACAGTTTCATAGAAGGATAATGTACAATGCTACAAAGGATGATTTAACAGCAATTCTGCATCACTGACCCATAAAGGAGAGGGCACCTTAACAACTTCCCGTAGAAGTATAGTGTTCAAAATCGAGTAAAAGCACATAGATTTTGCTTTATGAGCAAGAAAAAGACAAAGACAAACATTTGTGCAAGCATCATTGTCTTTGTCATTATACAGAGCTATTTGTGATAGAGAATGCAGATAAAATCCTTTTTAAAGAAGAAAAATACAGCTATATATCACTTATCAAACATAAAATTGCGGTCTGTTGCAGGGGTGCAGAACTCAGTTTCTGGAGGTCCACAGCCCTGCAGAGTTAAGCTCCAATTAAACACACCTGATCCAGCTGATCAAGTCCTTCAGGCTTATTTGAAAACGACATTGTATATGTGTTGGTGCAGGGTTGGAACTAAACTGAGTTCTGTACCCCTGGTCTATTGCACTGAATGGGTTTACAAAACAATAGCCAGTGAGGTTCCTGCGGTGAGGATGAGGATGGTTTCTTAAAGTAAGTGTGTGAGGTCCTGTTGTGTGTTAGACCCTGTTGAATACTGGAGATTGAGGTACCGGTGACGATGGATTACCTCTCAAAGAAACACAGATCTGCTGCAGATGTGTCTCCTTCTGACTGGGTACAGACAGAGTAAATAATGAAGTGTGTCAAACCAACTAAACACATGAGAAGCACGATGGCTGTCCACACTGAGCACTTACACACCCACAGTACAGTTCAGATTCAAAAACATGTACAGCAAAGCACAGTGTCTGAAATGAACTTTAGTTTTGCTCTGTTCGAACAATTGCTTGTCACAATCTGCTCACTTAAAATTCACAGCCTGCAAACGTGTTATGTCCACTCAGCATAAAAAACAGCAAGTATTCTGACTAAAGAGTGCTTTGTCTTTTTTTTTTTTTTTTTTACATTCCTCATCAGAAGATGGACAGGGTATTTGTTTCTAAAGGAATGGCAGGTCTTCTTTTCACACTTGAAATTTTGGACCTCAAATATGGCTTGCTACATTGCAGACTGTGGACATGTAGTTGACATGGGATTTCTTGGTGCGTGTGAATTTTCCAGAGGGCTGTTGAGAAGACTATGCCCTTCTTAAGATCTATTAAAGGAGTCATATCATACATTGTATTATTATCATTGTTTAACATTTTTCCCATGAGGTCCACTTATAATTTTTTGCTCCGACAATAGTCATAATTGAGTTTTTAATAACTGTTTTTACATCTTGTTGCTGATCTTCAACATTGAACAGGCTTTTTTGCCTTTAAGTCATAAACAGTTTATTTCCATGTGAAATGAGCAACAGGGCTTTGCTGTACGCATCTGTAAACTGGATCCAATCTGCTCTGAAATGTGCACTGAAACCTTAAAAATTATGTTTCTTAAAGGAATATTTCACCCAAAAATGAAAATCATGTGATCATAAATTTTATTTAAGGGATATTGTCCTGGCAGTATTTTCCCCTTTCCCATCCTTTTTTTTTTACTGTTTATTTTTTCTTACAGAAAATGGTAAAAACCATATTTGATTATATATATGTTCGTATTTGAACAACAACATACTAAATTAACATATAAAGCATTTGTGTCTCAAGATGTGATTTAAACTGCTTGATTCATGTAGATTACTGTTAGGAGGTCTCTGTACTTTTTGATGTGTCAAACCTTCGATTGCGTGGACTTTAAGTAAATGGACAAAAAATAGGAGAATATATTAAAAATATCCTCATTTGTATTTAAAGATAAACAAAAGTCTTTGGATTTGGAACAACATGAGAATGAGTAAATGGTGACAGAATTGTCATTTTTGGGTGAATTATTCCTTCAACACTGGGATCCTATAAGATCTGCAGAGTGTAGGTGCTACACACAGCCAGGAAAAGCACAAAGTTTGATGCAATATCCAACATTTTACTCCAATCGTCAGTCCTTCTGGTGTTTTAACAATAATGTTACCTATCCTACTTTGTCATTGTGAGTGGACACCAAATAAGAATTGCTAATATGTAAATGTTGGTGGTCATTATTATTCAGAAAAATAAATTTTTGCTGCGTAGTTTCAGTAAATGCCCTTTAAATTTGGACAAGGGAAGAAGTTCTGAAAGTTACAGTCTGATGTCATAGTACAATGAACTTTTATTTCAAAATATCATGATATGGCCCCTTTAAGAGTCAAAGTCTCAATCAACATATTCATGATCTGGCTAGGTGTAAAGGACTGAATTCTGTTCTAATAAAAGTGCTGTAAACCAGGTTTGGACGTCCAGCAAAACAAATGGCTTCCTGATTCCCCGTTATCAAGAACAGGGTCTGTGTGCAGGGCTCAGCTGTGCTGACCCTTGCTGGTGCAGTAGATTGTGACTGTGGGCAGTGCATGTCTGCAGTGCTGGTGGGTTAGATTGAGCCCGAGTCAGATGCATGGCCTCATGGGAGCTCCGTGCCTGAGTTTAGCTAGTCACAGTGAGACTGTCCTTTTTGCCCTTTTGTTCCTCTGTGTCACTTTAAATGGAGGCTGCGTGTCACTTCCTGGAGCCATACTGACACAGTATCAGTCAAAAAGGACATTGAAACCCTGCTATGCATCTATGCGTCTGGTTAAACTATTTTGGGGGTCTGGCTGTGTCCTTTGCTGGGGAAGAGTTCATGTAAAGTTCTTGTGTGAGATTTATGGGCGCACATGAACAGGTCAGGTTTGGAGGCACAGGGACCACAGAACTGGGCTGACAAAAAATGAGGTCTGTGTTACTCAGGAGCCATCTTCCTGTGCTGCTTCTCCAGCACTTGATTAAAGCAAAATAATGTGCTAAGCAATCTGTTAGCTCGGTCACAGCACAGTGAAATTCATTCAGTCAGACACATTTTTACTGTCCTCAGAAACAGGGAATAAGACTGACACTTGGTCCCACATCACAAGTGAAAGGGAAAGCAGTATACACACACGTGAGAGAGGTTGCTATCACACGTATGTGACTTTTTAGTGTAAATGTGTGCATGTTTATGTACAGGTTTAAGCAGGAATATATGCGTGAGCAGGTGAGTGGAAAAAACGTGCTTTGTAGACTGTGATACACAGTTGAGGGGTGAGGTAGAGTCTGTTTGAAGACATGGTATAAGTGACACTCATTTCATTTCCTCTTGCAAGAAGGTTGTGGAGATTGTAAGTTCTCTACTTTCAAAACCAGCAAAGATATAGGGTACAATGGGGCTAAAAGTCCTTTCTATTTTTCATTTCCCTCTCCAGACAATGAATAGCCACAAACACAACTACAGAACTTCCCTAAGGACCTGTTTGTTACTATGCACTGCAAAATAAATAAGGTTTATTTTAAGTCATTTCCGTTTTGTTTTTTTTATTGTAAATGTTGCAGATGTAACTAATGAGAATCCCTGAAATTATATAATATATTTTGCAACAAAAACTTGATTTGCAGTTTTGTTGAAGGTGATTAAATCTAAAACTAGCAATTAGTATTAGGTAAAATTTGTATTAGGTAAATACTTGTGATAAAACGAAAGTAGCAACATATCTTTTCTTCTGTATTGTGACATACATCTGAGTGTATATGATTTTGATTAAACACAGTGCCAAAAATGCATATATGCACAAATGAATAGATCACAAAATCATCAATAACATGCATTTAGAAAACAGATGTGGTGAATTTGCATTTCATGCTAACTGTAATTCTGTATAAACATTTCACAACAAACCTACAATGAGCTCTGATGTTATTAACTGATCAAACTGCAGTTTGAAATGTTGTGATTTATCTTGAAGCTTTTTTTGTTTGATTTAAACGGACAGTTCACACAAAAATTTAAATCATAATTTGCTCACCTTCCATTTGTTCAAAACCTGTATGAGTTTCTTTTGTCAAACACAAAAGAAGATATTTTGGAGAATGCTGGTATCCAAACAGTTGACGGTCCAGAGTATTTTTTTTTTCCATACTATGGAAGTCAATGGGTACCGTCAACTGTTTGGTTACTAACATTCTCCAAAATATCTGGGGCCTCATTTATCAACAGTGCGTAGAAAAGTTTCTATATTTTGTCCTTCCACAATATTTACACACATTCCTACATATAAGTACAAGTTGTTAGATCACACGCTTTGTGTGAAACTGTGCTTACGCACACATCTGTGCGTACGCACTGTTGAAAAGGAGGGCCCTTATTTTGAGCTCAACAGGAACAACTTGAGATTTGGAACAACTTTAGGGTGAGTAAATGTTGACAGAATTTTCAAATTTTGAGTTTTGAATTGACTGCTCCAATAACAATGGAGATTAATGTGTGAAACAATGTAGCAAAAATACATTTTTAAATACGATACTAAAATAATTTTAGTATTTAATCATATTTCATACACAATTAAATAAACAGAAAATTGTTCAACGCCTTTTGTTGAAGTAGTTATTTTGATGTTTAGCCCCAATGTAACCTATTACTCTTATGATCTAACCCTTAGTTCCTGTTTTTGTTATCATCTGTCAAATTCAGATTTTCAGGAATCATTTACCACCCTGTACTTCCCTGTACTTCTAATTTGTCCACATAAATGGTATGATGAATGGATTTCAGGGGTAATATTCCCCTAAAATAAGTACCATGACACTACCATGTTTTTTTGGAATAATACCATAGTATTCTCTGAAGTTCTATGTAATACCATATGGTTCTAGCATCTGATGAGCCAGGTCAATTGGAGCACAATGAGCGATCTGAAGTCCATAATATGGAGATGGATGCGTCTCAAACCACAGCATATGGCTTAATACATATGTACATCAATCTGTCTGCCCAAACGGACAACACTAGGACAGATGAATACAGGAGGAAATACCCCACCACAGCTATATCGGCCACACACCAGAAAGCGACAAGAGACTATTCAGAAAATGAGGTCACAAAATGTTCAGCTTAAGTAACATACAAGTGGATATGGTAGATAGGAAGGTATGTGAGAACTGTAGACGCTGCATTGTAAGAAGATAAATGGGTTAATGCAGGCAGAATAGTATGCATACATACATGTATGGACATGTTGCTACATGTATGTCTGTATGCTGGTGTATATGAGGTATGAGAAGTTCACACAACATATTAATGTATGTACAAGTGCACACAGGTAGTTATGTTCACAAAGGAGATATTCTATGCGTGCAAAGAGGAAGATGAATGCTGAAATACTACTGTAATCAGAGGAAAATTAGGTTAATCGTGTAGAGCCCAAATGTAGGTGTTCGATGTTGCACATAGACGTTTCCTCTGTACTTACAACGACAGCTAGCGTTTCCGAAACAGGTTATGAAATAGCTTTTGAATGTGTGGGTTTCTTTGTCACGCTTTTAAAATAAGCTCCTTCTGAGGTTGGGAGGTATGTCGGTACGAGAGGTAGGTTGATGCATGCTAGCTTTTTGTCCATCTGTGGGAGGAATCTGAATGGCAAGTGACTGTAGGGTCGAAAGATGTGGAGGCCGACAACCCAAAACATATCCTAGACAAAGCTGGCGGTGCATGTCCCGGCTCGGCATTGCATGAGGATGCAAAAAACAAATGCTTTGCGAAAACAAATTCACGATCAGTTTTCCCTCCCCGAGTTCCCCTGAGGCTCTCGGTCACACCTCCTGATCCTCGAAGACCTCTAGGAAGAGCGGGGGGAAGAGTTCTGTGGGACACTCCACTTTCATGTGCAGGAAGCGGCTGGCATGACAGGCGCCGATCATGCGTAGGTTCGTCACCTTCATCAGCAGCTTGGGCCAGAAGTGTGAGATGTTGTGCTTGCGATGGTTGATGTAGTGCTCGAATGCTAACAAGTACATCTCCTGACACTTCTCGACCTTTTCCACACACGCGAGTCCGGAACGATCTGTGCAACGGAAGATCAAACTAATATTGAAGTGACTGTCAAGATGCTATCAGAGGTCATAACAGGAAAGTTAAAGGACGGATACAGGACTAGTTCACCACTAAATGAAAAATCATAATTTATCCTTCTCATGTGGTTTCAAACCTACATGTTGTTATTTTTCCCATTGAACACAAATCAATATTTCATAAGGGTTATATTAATGTTTTTTGTAAAGTGGTAAGTAAATAATCATTGGATTACAGGTTTTGTTTAGGTTTGTTTATATTTAAAATGTTATACATCAAGCATATCTGTAATGCATATCACTTGAGCATGAATGGATGTTACATAAAAAGGTTAATTATTATGAAATATTTTAAATAAGATATTTGTAGTGTCATTTTGGCTGTGATTTTTTTTTTATCCACTAGATGGTGCCATTTAGCAGTAGTCGCAATATTAAAGGGGTCATATGATGCTATTTTAAAGATGATTATTTTGTGTGTTTGGTGTAACAGAATATGTTGACATGCTTTAATGTTCAAAAAACACATTATTTTTCAAATAAGGTACATTATTGTAGGTCCTCTATGCCCCGCCTCTCTCAAACACGTCGTTTTCAACAAAGCCCCCTCCGGTGGGCAAGTGACGTAACCGGTGTTGCGGCTTAAACAGATAATTAAACAATATAAAAGTATTTACTGTCACTTTTGATCAATTTAATGTATCCTTGCTGAATACAATTTTGATTTCTTCATAAAAAAATCTTACTGACCCCAAACGTTTGAATGGTACTGTATTTTAAGCACTTGAAAATGAAAGGTTATACAGACGAATTGTGTGAGGAACCAACAGAAAGTTATTATTCACTGATAAACCTCCTTCCCAGTTCAGACATCATTAGTTTGTGTGTGTCTTGTCAAACGTACATCAAATTTTGTGATCTGAAAGCTGCAGCGGAGGACAAGATGATCAGTGAACAATAACCTTTAAAATTTCGTATTTAAAAATTCTCCATTTGTGTTCAATGGGAGAAGAGGTTTGAAACAACATGAAGGTGAGTAAATGATGACAGGATCTTCATAAGACACACATATGGCTGTAGCAGCTGTCAGTCCATCTCACCTGAGCTCATGAGCAGTACAGCCTGCAGCAGCGCCACCTCTGAGTCATCCAGGTTGAACTGTGACAGGCTCTTGCCCAAATCAAAGATGGCATCAGACACCACTCCTAACCCTCCGTTCTTCAGCTGCTCTCGACTGACAGCCATCTCCCCGCTCAGGGTCAGCGTCTCGCTCTCCGGGTCGTACCGCACTGCTGCGCGCAACGACATGATCTCCATACAGCAGCCTTTCAGCAGGATGATCTGGTCTTCACAGGGCAGCTGGACACCAGTGGAAGACAATAAAGCACAAACGATTCCTGTTTGCATGATATTAATCAAGGCTCAAAAACAAGGACGGACCACTATTTGATTGCTGTCTTTTAAATTGTTTTTTGAGATTCCTAGCACAATCAAATACATCTCCCTTAGAGGCTTCTAACTACAGGCTTCAATGTAGCAAGTCAACAACTGATGATTTGTGATCATTATGTGTTCACATGAGCGATTAGAGTGGCAAAATAACAAGTGTTTCAAAGCACAGCAACAGCCTGTAATCACAGTCAATGTTTTAATAAGGCCATTACTCAAATGCGGTAGCAAGGCAGCCTTTTTCATTCACACACAAGCACAGGCATGCCGTTTTGGTTCAGAAAGTACAGTGACAGCTGGAGCTGAGCACATAATTGCTCTTTCACAGCGGTCTCTGACAATTGATGTAATAATGCAGCACCGTGCTGTTTATGAAAATGTGTATTTATGGAATAAGCATCAGCTGCGGAGGGGCTTTTTCAGGCGCGGTAGAGAATGGAGACGTTCATGTGCAGTACTTGAAAACACAGACACTGACCTCAGAGAACATGGGCAGCTTTTTGGCAAAGTCCACAACTCGTGTGATGGCAGGGGTGATGATCTTGGTGAACTCACTGAAGGCCTCCAGGTCGACTTTGTCGTTGTCTGATGTGGGGGCTGGAGACTGCCCGATGTCTTCTGGCTGAAAGACAAACCAATATAGAGGTTTGAATTGAAAAAACAATCTGACAGATGTTGCTTTAGATTTTTTTCCCCTGCTTTTCACATTTTTAACATATTTACTGCCCACACCATAAGAAATACATTTCATTTTACCAACATTTGTATAAGTGAGATCATGTATGTTGTACATTATTGTTTCTCCTCTATGCCCCGCCTTTTTGAAACGCGTCGATTTTTACAAAGCTCATTGGTCTGAAAAAAGCGAGGTGTACTGTGATTGGCCAGCTATCCAATGCGTTGTGATTGGCCGAATACCTCAAGTGTGTGAAGGAAATGTTACGCCCCTCACATACTGTTGATGCCGTGTCCCGGCCGAAGCGATGATTCAAAAACATTAAAACCCATTACAAACGAGGCATTTGTTGCATCCAGTGGGGACATAATTACTGATTATAATGACTTATACTGTCTTTTTACGCGTTGCGTTGCATTGCGCCGCGTAAACATAAAACCCTGTCTGCATTTGTTGAAATCGCATCATATGACCCCTTTAATATTTTATTCAGCAAGGATGCATTAAGTTGCATCAAAAGTGACAGTGTTGACATTTATAATGTTACAAAAACGTCAAATACATATTGTTCTTTTAAACTTTCTATTCATCAAAGAATCCTGAAAAATTAACATCATTTCCACAAAATTATTAAGCAGCACAAGTGTTTTCAACATTGATAATAATAATCTATGTTTCTCGAGTAGCAAATCAGAATATTAGAATGATTTCTGAAGGATCATGTGACACTGAAGACTGGAGAAATGATGCTGAAAATTCAGCTTTGCATCACAGGAATACATCACATTTTTAAACATTAAAACAGAAAACAGCAATTTCACAGTATTACTGTTTTTACTGTATTTCCTTGTATTTTGATTATAAAAGACTTCTTTAAAAAAACAATTACAAAATGACCCCAGACTTTTTGTTTTGATTTTTAATTTGTTTATACTTCTCAACCCATTCTAAGGCTACGTTTACACTAGTGCTTTTTCGTTTTAAAACGCATAACTTTTGCTACGGTTACGCCTGTCGTTTACACTACTCCGCCGTTTTCGAGGTCGAAAACTGAGACTTTTGAAAATGCTGCAGACCCCGTTTTAGTATGAAAACTCTGGGGTTGCGTTACAGACCAAAACTGAGACTTTTGAAAGCGATGGCGTGGCTGCCCACATTCTCTCTGAGTATCCTTGACGACTGTGTAAACAATAACATCATGCTCATTGTTGTACCCATAGATATGTATAGGTAGATACCTCATTTGACCGCTCCAAGCACATAGATGAAAACGAAAATGCACTAGTGTAAACAGGGCCTAAGGCCGTTTTCACATTCGGTTAGACTGAACTCAAGCAAACGCAGTATGATCCACTAGAGCACAGACCAGACAAACAAACCCAACTCTGATTACAAAAGAGTCCATCCATCTATCCTCAAACTGATTTGTCTGATTGTTTGAGGGCCAATCCAGTGCTCTTTGGTCATTGTCAGCTACTCTCAAATCCTGACAGACCACTCTGTGTAACAACACTAGTTGCTAAGTAACATGTTTTTTGACCCCTGACATTCAAACACAATTGCCATGATGAAGAAGTGACTCCCAAAAGAACAGCAAACAGACGGACAAGAGCTGGAGGTTATTAGCAATCTAGCTGAGAACCCAACCACCTGTACAATGTAGTCAACCTATCAATGCTTTACATGATCACAGACATACAGACACAACCAGGCCTCTTACTAAGAACTTGCGTTTCTGCTTCCAGTGAGGGCCCTGGGCATTGGTGTGACGATGAGCCTCCGTCACCATACGAATCAGCTCCCACTCCGAGACGGTGGGCTCAGGCCGATTGTGCAGTGTTTTCACAATCTCCTCTTTCTTTTTCCGTTCCCGGTTTTCCTCGATCAGACGCCTCTTGGCCACACGCTTTGAATCATCCAGCACCACTGCCAGGGACATGAATCACTCGCACAATCACTCATTTAATACTCTCAGTACTAAACAGGAAATGGCAGGCAATGTTATGTAATGTTATTATGCGTAAGAAGATTATAGCAGGTTTTTTCAAAGGCCAGATTTATATATTTATTTTTTGAGAAACAATGTCATTTAAAGACATTTAAAGATTTTTACAGAGACTGCAATCTTACCATCAGATTGTGCTGAATTAATACTTCAACAGGGTTTATATATTAATAACTACTGAAAAAAATACATACATATATACATATATATATTTATACTTTATAATATAAAAATTGTAAACATTAGGAAACATTTTCTGTAGTCTTTAGATACTAGTAAGTCTTTTCTAAAATAAAATAAAATAAAATAAAATTGAAAAATAAAAAACACCAAATAAAAAATATATAATAATAATAAGACTTTTTTCTAAAATAAAATAAAATAAAATAAAATAAAATAAAATAAAATAAAATAAAATAAAATAAAATAAAATAAAATAAAATAAAATAAAATAAAATAAAATAAAATAAAATAAAATAAAATAAAATAAAATAAAATAAAATAAAATAAAATAAAATAAAATAAAATAAAATAAAATAAAATAAAATAAAATAAAATAAAATGGTCACACTTTAATTTAATGTCAAGTTCTCACTATTTACTAACTATTAACTACGACTTTTCAAACTCCTAATTACGGCTTTTTAATAGTTAGTAAGGTAGTTGTTAAATTTAGGTATTAGGTAGGATTAGGGATGTAGAATATGGTCATGCAGAATATGTGCTTTATAAGTACTAATAAACAGCCAATTTGCTAGTAATATGCATCCTAATAAGCAACTAGTTAATAGTGAGAATTTGTCCCAATACTACATAAATATTAAATATAAATATACTAAATAAAATAAAATAAAATGGGTTAGTCTGTAGTCATTTTTATTAACTTAATATAAAAAAACGTAATCTACAGTATGTCTTCATTTAGCCAAGCAAACGTGTGTGTGTGTGTGTGTGTGTGTTTGTGTGAACACTCACAGTCAATGGCCATGCCCACCGAGATGCACTTCTTGAAGCGGCACAGCTGGCACTGGTTGCGGGTGATTTTATCAATGATGCAACAGCTGTCATATTTGCAGGAATAGGAAGGGTGAAGATTCTTCTGTATTGTCCTCCTAAAGAAACCCTGGGAGAAGAAGAAAGCAGATTAATGCCCAAGTACAGACTAATTATGATTATCAAGCGGTTCAAGGGTTGGAAATCTCACCTTGCAGCCCTCACATGTGATGCAGCGGTAATGGTAGCCGGTGGCCTTGTCCCCGCATACCACACATGGCTCATCTTTCTCCAGGTAGCTGGGAACATACCCTGGAACAGAGATGATGTTCACTAGAAGAGGAGGAGGAGATGGACTGTTACAGCAGAACACACACACATACACACCCACACCATGCTTTATGGGGACATTTCATAGACATAATGGTTTTTATACTGTCCAAACTTCTATTTTCTATCCTCATACCCTAACCCTACCCCACACACAAAACTTCCCTCATTATTATATTTTTAAAAAACTTCATTTTAAACTATTTTCCTCATTGAGACCAAAAAAAATGTCCTCACAATGTCAAAAATGACTGGTATTACCATCCTTGAGGGGATATTTGATCCCCATAATGTAGGGAATACCAGGACCACACACACACACACACTACCTCTACAACCCTGAGATACTATTTCACCAACACTGACTGTCATATTGTTAATAACTCCTTTTGTGTTCTGGGAAGTCATAAGCGTTTCGAGAATCACAAGTGTGAGGAGATGATAACAGTATTTTTAGTTTATTCCAAAAAGATCTGTGGACAATGTTGGACTGTGAACTCAATTAAACTGACCAAACACAGACATGTTGTCTGTTTCAGAAAAATACTTAAAAAAAATAAAAATATATATATATATATATATATATATATATGTGTGTGTGTGTGTGTGTGTGTGTGTGTGTATATATATTGTTATTGTTCTTAACAATTCTCAAAGATATTAATATTTATTTTTGATAGCTGCATTCAAAATCGGCTTGTCTCAAAACACAGAAGGGGCATGTTTGGGCATCACAGGCGTTTAGACTGCAGTGACACCGTATGCAAAATCCTTACCAGACGTGCTCTTCATAGAGCATTGACTATTCTTTCTTTTTCTCTTCACTCCATTCGGCCACCTGGAGAAAAAGAGGAGAGGGGAAAAAAGTATACAGTAAAATCTGAAATTATTTTCTATTTCTATTTCAAGATCAAAAATACAGTAAGAACACTAATACTGTGAAATATTACTAGAATTATAAATAACTTATTTTAACTTATATTATAATTTAATATGTTTTCATATCATATCAATCAATGCTTAATATTTTGTGGAAAACTATGATACAGGATTCTTTGAATAGAAATTTCAAAAGATCAACATTTATTTGAAACAGAAATCTTTTGTAACATTATAAATGTCTTTACTGTCACTTTTGATCAATTTAATGCATCATTGCTAAATAAAAGTATTTATTTCATTAAAAAAAAAAAACACTTACTGACCCTAAACTATTGGAAGGTAGTGTAACATGCATTTCATTATTATTTCCATTGTTTTACAATACGTATCGTAAGGCCTAACAGTAAAAATGGAAACCATCACATGGAATAATGCCCAAACACTCCACTTGTCTGTCACTGGTCAGACTAACAGACAGTCCCTTCCTAAACTCACACCACTGTGAGCTACTGTTGCTATGTCAGGCTAGGCAGAATGTTCAAACAAACACAATAATGAGAGACAGTGTTAATGAAGGACTTTCTGTTTCTGCATATTAAGCGCAGAAGGGACATTTTAACACTAAAACATTCAAACACTTTCTTTCTTCTGTGGAACATAAATTAAGATATTTTGAGAAATGTGTCCTTTTTTGTGAGTGGAAGTCAATGGTCAGTTAGCAACATTCTTCAGAACATCTTTTGTGTTTCACATTCATAAAGGTTTGAGCAACAGCTGAAAACTCATCTCTTTCGACGCTACTTGACTTCATCCTAAATTTATAAATAATAATAATAATAATTATTATTATCTTTCTCTTTATTTATTCCTTCCCTTTTTAGCTTGTACTTATTTGAACAATGCCTGAAACTTGGTATTAGGAGCACTTCCTGTGTCTGTTTGCCTCTTTAAGAAGAATCGCTTTATGCATTCCCCAATTGTAAGTCGCTTTGGCTAAAAGCGTCTGCAAAATGACTAAATGTAAATGTAATGTAAATGTTTGGAACGACATGAGAGTGAATACATGCTCAAGGCATTTTCATTTTAGGTGAACAATCCCTTTAAGTAAGTGGGCAGAATAAATGCATGTGGTGGCCACACGGTGGCACTGTTTAAAATAATTTCACACGGCATCATTCACCTCAGTTGACCGCCATAATTTGTCTATCAACTGTGTTGCATCACCATGTAAAACTAAAGGAACAGCAACAGACCAAACCACAAACCGGTTTAATGTGTTAAACTCATGTGACTGCCTTCATGACTCCAAAACCACAATAAAATACATAAGCAACACTTTCATGCAAGTCCCTCAGTTGGTAGTGAACAACAACAGAAGACTTGATCTACATGTGGAGCTTATGAACTCACTAGCGTTGTACAGCAAATGAACCCGACACACCTCCGTGAACCAGCACCAAGTCCAGATGATGTGAGGCAATGCTTGTGTGTATAGAGCTCAACACAACAACACATAGTATATACACACGAGTGTTGCATTATTAGTTCACTGCATGAAGATAGTGCTATATTACAAATAACCAAAACTTGATTTGATTACCAAATCAAATCTACTAAGCCTACAACATTGCAAATAACTGAAATGCAACATATTCTAATGCAATCCCGCATTTGAGTTTCATTAAACACACACGCACACACAAACACACACACACAAGATATCCAACCACTGACAATAATGAAATGACTTCTCTCTATTGGATAGCACAGTATTAAGTCCAACTGACAATCTGCCCGTACATCAACAGACACGACTGAACAAACAGAGGGAATGGGATGGATGGAGAAAGAACATTTATATTCTAACCTGTTGACATAATGGGGCTGTAAAATGTGCATGATTGCCGTCTCCCTCCTCTCGCAAAGCTGTCTGCAATCTATCTGCGGTAACAGGGTGTCTGAGCTGGTAGGATGACACTTCTCTCTCTCTCTCTCTCACCCCATCCCATTCCTCTCTCCCTCTCCACACACTCCTCCTCCTGCCACAGCTCCTGTGCATCAGCCCTGTGAGCCCCACCTCTCCTGCATCACTAACCCTCCGCTCTCATCTTCCTCTTCACTCTCTCGCTGCAAAGGGTCCTCTGACATCTGCAGTGTTGTCATTTACACATACTTCAGATACTAATGTTCAGCGTTTTGTTTCAACATAATACATTCATCATGCATAAATCATCAACAGAACTGTGTTAGAGCAGTAAACACAGCATTATAAATCTTCAGTGCATCAATTCAATGCACAAACAGTATGGGGTTCAAAATACTAGTGAAAATACTTCTGTTTTGCAATATTGAAGATTTGTCCATATATATATATATATAGTTTAGTATAATACTATAATACTGTAACGTATAATTTATGTAACAATGATAACAAAAACAATATTAATAACAATAATAATGCTAATATGTAATACTATAATGTACAATGGAAATCTGGGTTCCAAATCTTTTTAAACATGTCAACAAAATTTTATTAAAAGTTATATGATTTTGAACATTTTAAATCAAAGAAATATGTTTTTATTCCCAGACTTCCTCAGGCTTTTGCACTTCACTGCACATTTTTAGCACACATCTAGTTAGAAAATCAATAAAAAAACGTTTTATTATTAACAGCTGCTGCGTTTCTTTGAGTACGAACAAGTTAAAAATGAGAGTTTCTATCCTCTTGAATCTCGTGGCTGAAGCTACACGTGAGCGGATGACGCATCAAAGCAAAATCCACGTCAAAGTTCCACTTCCTCCTTTTTAATTCCCGCACATGCTTTCGAGGAGAGAGGAGCTGAGAGATGAGTGCACACACTCAGAGTGAATAAGCCTTTAAATGCTCACTCACGCGCACTTTCTGCTAATCAAATTACAGAGGCGTAATTAAATGGCGGGTTGAGGCGAGGTAGGGCGCAGTATAAATCTGCCTTTCAGGGAACCATCTGAAACTTCTCTAGCTGCATAATAATCCCACAATTGACCCACAGGTCCCCTGGAACTGTGTGAGAGTGTGTGAGAGTGTGCGTGGTGGTGCACATGCAGTAACTGAACGTCTGGGGGAGGGCGCGACCGTGAGGCAGCACATGTGAGAGACACGTGCTTGGACGCTCCAAATAAACACACACACACACACTGCCTCAATGACACACACTGGTCACAGACAATCCACCGACTGTCGTAATGATTCAGTGTCCTGAATTATCCCTTGCTGCACAGTGGCCCCATCTGGCTTATGTACCTCTCTCTCCTGCACTATAATCTCACTCTCTATTTGTCTTATTCCATATCTAATCGTATCATCTAATCGTAAAACACTTCACACACTTGGATGAACATCAAGCACTCTGGATTACAATTGCATTCGGTTAGGTGATGTTAAAGACTTGCTTCTTGCATATGTGTGCTGCCGTGACTCCTTATATCAATTTAAATGTTATAATAATGCTTATGTTTGATTTTATTATATACTTGAGTCTGATTGATCAGTCAAAGCACTGAGTGGTTAAATATGTTTGTATAATGATGATACACTGTATTATTGACCATTGTTCCTGGTAGCCAATCTAGTTTTATGTCTCTCTTTTCACTCCGAGACCTCTTTCATATCACATAATAAAATAATTTAAACTCAAATCAGTATTTCATGCCCATTAAATGTTTTATTTGGTAAGTTGTAAGAGTGACAATTAGTGAAATTGAATATTTCATAATTATAGACATTAGTAAATAAACACTATTATTTATATACTTTAACACTTTAATACATTTTTAAAATATTATTATTATTATTTTTCCACTCAAATTGTTATTCTGATACATTAATATAATAATAATAATAATAATAAATATGAACATAATAAATACTAAAATAATAATAATGTTTGAGTTGATTATATTTATTATAATATTATTATTATGAATGTGTCGGAATAACATTAAGAGTGGAAAGCTTTATTATATTAATTTTATGAAAGTACAAAAAAGGTCACAGATTTGCATGATTATTTATCTAAAAATAGTGTAAAATTATTTATTACTTAATTTGGTAAATTGTAAGTGTAGTATTCTGGATTATGTAGCGTCAACTCTTCATTATTGCAAAATATACCCAGGGTTTATCAAAACAGCACTTTAAATAAAATTATATATTATGTTAATATTTTTAAATATAATTTTTTTATGAAGCACCTTGTCGGTGTAGAATTGAATAAAATTGTTAACATTACTAAATAATAAATACTTTGGGAAAAATATATTTTTTCTAAAACGTCTGTTATTTGATCAAGCAGATACAGTTATTGGTCATCTCAACCTGGCCAAATACTTGCAGATTAGTCAATCAAGTCAGTCATTTCACCCTAAAATGAAAATTCTGTCTTCGTTACACACCCTCATGTTGTTTCAAATCTGTATGATTTTCTTTCTTCTGTTAAACATAAAAGAAATGTTAGTAACCAAACAGTTTTGGTTACCATTGACTTCCAGTGTCATCAAACAAACAAAAAAACATTAAAACATTTCTCAAAATATCTTATTTTATGTTCCACAGAAGAAAGAAGGTCATACAGGTTTGGAACGACATGAGGGTGAGTAACGATGACAGAATTTTCTGAGTTTTTGACTGAACTACCGCTTTAAGAGCTGACATATATTATAAATACACACAAGATAACTCACCGTGTCTCATCTCCCTCTGGCAGGTTAAGCTCCTGCTCTTTGTGTTCCATTCACCTTGATTCCATCCAGCGTCCAATCACAGGAGACTGAGGCGGACCCGACCCTCGCCGCTTTGCTCAGCATACGCAGGGTGAGTATCCGTCGGCTGCTATAGGACGGCTCATGGTGACATACCCCCGCATGTATTTCTGCCTCTGGATCAAACGCCTTTACACCTGTTTGAAAGAAACACATCATTCGTCTTGAATTAGCACAAAGAGAGTCAAACAGTGAATTTCTCTAATCAAATCACCTCCTCCCTGCTCCTGTCCTCTAGAGGCTGCACCAAATTCATTTGTAAAGCAGCTGTGACTCAGTTTGAACACACGGTGGTGCACATGTGCACCAGATCATTGTGTCTGAACTCTTGCCCCCGGAGCTCGGGCCAAGCTGCTCTCATTAGAGGGAAAAGGCCAGCTGATAAATGCGCATCCCTCACGCCTGTGTGTTATTTTTCCATTCTTGCTCTGAAGCCGATATGGCTTCACCGTGCGAGGTCAATAAATCTGCCTTTTCCAAGGCAACCCACTCGGCCTCTATCTAATTATAGGAAAGCTGAACTGGGTTATTCCATAATGGCTGACCTCAGTGTTTAATAATTCAGCAGATTATTTCATTTTGGGATTAATTTACTTTTTTTTATTTTTTTTAAAATATCTTAGAGATTTAGTTTGTGAAGGATGTCACACTTTCTGTTCTTTTCGCCATCTCTCTCTCTTTCTCTGCACTGACATGCATTATCACCTGCGTGTCACACCTTAGGATCTCACATTCTTAAACAGCCAATAAAAGTACCTCAATCTGAATCAGTGTGATATATGAAGTCGTGACTCACATGACGGCACCCAAGACGAGATCAGACATGAGGCGCACCCTGAACACAAACACAATGACCTGCTGAATCTCTTATTTTAGAGACTGGTTTTAGATTAGTCAATCTACAATAAAGTAATTAGAGATGTTGCTTTTTTAATTAAATAGTATTTATTATGTTAGTGTCTATTGTCTAATAACTTTTGTGCAAATTAAAATGAACCTTTTTTGCTTTCTGACACTAATAAATGATCATTATACTACATAAATACAAACAATATGTAGGGCCCTATGATGCCCTGCGAGCCCTGTTAACACAAACACAATGACCTGCTGAATCTCTTATTTTAGAGACTCTGGTTTTAGATTAGTCAATCTACAATAAAGTAATTAGAGATGTTGCTTTTTTAATTAAATAGTATTTATTATGTTAGTGTCTACTGTCTAATAACTTTTGTGCAAATTAAAATGAAACTTTTTTGCTTTCTGACACTAATAAATGATCATTATACTACATAAATACAAACAATATGTAGGGCCCTATGATGCCCTGCGATGTGGAAAACACGGATGGAATTGTGGAATCCAGTCATAAAAATGGAATTTACTGTATGATGCGGAATGTCATGGAATTTGCCAAATTTTGTATGAATAAATCGAAAGTACGTCAGTTCACTTAAATCAGATCACGAAATGGGCTAGTGTCTGTGAATATTAAGCGGCAAAAAGACTTTTAAAGGTGTCATATATGATGTTGCTAAAAAGAACATCATGTTGTGTATTTGGTGTAATGCAATGTGTTTATGCGGTTTAAGGTTCAAAAACACATTATTTTCCACATACTGTACATTATTGTTTCTCCTCTATGCCCCGCCTTTCTGAAACACGTCCATTTTTACAAAGCTCATCGGTCTGAAAAGCGAGGTGTGCTCTGATTGGCCAGCTATCCAGTGCGTTGTGATTGGCCGAATACCTCAAGCGTGTGACGGAAATGTTACACCCCTTACCATATTTGGAAACACAGCGTCTCCACGACATGGCGGCGCGGCTACTACAGCGAGAATAAAAGTTTCTTTGCGTAAACATTTGGGTGGTGTTATGCAAATCGTCCAACACAGTGACGTAGACATGTGGGGGCGTGTTTATATGAGGTATTTTAGGAGAGCGTGGACCAGTCTTAACTTTTATAAAGAATATCTCTTTGGGTTTGAGACTTTACGGATCTTATATGCATGAACAGCTTGTAACGCTCCAAAGACAAAGGAAAACTTGAAATCGCATCTTATGACCCCTTTAAATATGAATCCTGCATGTTCTGAGTGTTTCTGTGTGAATCGTACAGTCTATGGTGTGAATGAATGGCTCAGACCCCGGGTTTTGTTTACTACACAACTGAAGCGCGTGTGACGCTCCAGGTGTTTTCAGCGTCTGCCCTCTCACTAAATGAGGACATAAACACATGCCCAGAGCTGCTCTAAGAGTCACTTTCTGAGCATTTGACCATTTCATTTTAGAAAAACTGTCATCATATCACACAAACAAAACTCCATCAAGATAAACGTCAGGTTAAACTTGAAGAAATTGTGACAGAAATAGATTACTTTTGTATAGAATAATGTATGTCTTATTGTAATATTACAACTACTACTAATAAAATTATTATTAAAACTTTATTTTTAAGGAATAATTACACAATTTTTCTTCCATGTTTTAACAATACACGTGTTGTGCAGCATTTTGTTTGGCAAAAAATTTGAAAGGGTTTAATTTTCATTGGATTACAAGAAAAGTAAATGAATGTTTTATGCTTTCATTTGAGTACCAGAAAAAAATTGTATAATAAAACGTATTTCATAGGGCCCTAAAATTACATTTTTTGTTAAACTTTTAATAAATTACTATTAAATTACATTTCATGATTTCAAGACATGCTTTTTGATTAATAAAATTTAATTTAACCATTAAAATGGAGTCCAGAAAAAAACAGAATCCAGAAAAGTTAAAAGGGAAAAAAATTAATTTGGAAAAAAATAAAATTTATTTCATAGGGCCCTAAATATGCATTATGAATATGACTCATTATTTTATAAATGTTATTAAGAATAACAATAAAAATAATTTTTGATTCATTATAAAATATCACTAATCATGAACGCTGTAAGCAATTCTTGGGTCTGGTACAAATCTTTAATATACAAAAAAACAACAACAACAATAATAATACTAATAATAAAATAAAAAAATAGAAAAACTTTTTCTCTCATAATTCAGACTTCTAGAATTGTGACATATAAACTTGCAAGTAGCAAGATATAAGATATAAACACTAGATTAGGGACCAATTCTGACTATTAACTAGTTGCTTATCATGCATATTACTAGCATATTGGCTGTTTATTAGTAGTACTTATAAAGCATATTAACACCTTATTCTGCATGACCATATTTTAGATCCCTTAATGCTACTCCATACCAAAACTTAACAAAAACCTTACTATTAAAAAGCCGCAAACTAGGTGTTAATTGAGGCAAAAGTCATAGTTAATAGTTAGTTAATAGTAATAATGTGACGAAACTCAGAATTGCAAGATATAAACTTGCAATTCTGAGAAAAAAAAGTCAGAATTGCGGGTTTATATCTCTATGAAAAGTTGCAATTCCTTTTTTTAATCACGTGGCAGAAACAAGCTTTTATTTAGACAAAAAAATTGTATTGTTAGGTTATAGGGCATATTGTTTTATTTCGTTCAGCCATTACACGCATATTGTAAAGAATCAAAGTATATCAATCTGAATGCTATAACTGATTTATTCAACAAGCTACTGTAGTTGCACTTTTCCCATTCAATAGTTCTGGTCAATAGCTTCTATTGTCACTCTAATGGAACAATCTGATTCAACCATAGAGCCTTGAACAGACTCTGAACATTCAGAAACAACTAAAAAAAAAAAAAAAAACCTGTAGCAGTATTTCAGATGACCACAATGTCCTGATTCGATCAGCTAAATGGTATTGGTAAATGGTATGGCTATTTGTAAAACCAGTAACAAATTAAGCAGACCGAAAGCAGCTTAAATTCTGTTGCTCTGTGAAACCATTCAAGTACAGACAGAGGACATACATTTGTATACAGCACATGCACACAGTCCATATGGCTAAAACAGATTTTGGCAGAAGAGGACTCTTGGGATGCCAAGAAAATGACTGGATTTGCAAAACAAAATTGACCTCTCTCATTTCCTCCCTGGTGAAGGACCACTCGCCCCTTTTTCCATCTCTCATTTATTTTCAATGGGAAAACCAGCATTGTGTGTTTAGAATTAAATAACAGAAACTCAAATAAGTGCCTTGAGCACCGAGTCTGTTTCTTTCGCTATGATATTGTGGGTATTAGTCAGGAAATGCATGTCTGGGCAGATTGTCTACAGTAGTTGAAAAGCTAAAACCATGTCAGCAAAGTGGCGGATTTGTCAAATACACTTTAAGAAGATGTTTTTAAACTCTATACTTCTTGTTTTACAGCACTGAACCATTAAAAAAGCAAAGTCAAACACACTGACTGGGACTAGACTTGTGCCGGTATTCGGTAATGCGATATATCACGGTAATGAATATGCACGATATTGTTATCGTGGGCACTTCTAAATACCGTGAATAATTATATATTACAAATTATTCCGAATTTTGAATGCATTTTAAGAATACTTTTCCCATCAACTGGTCAAAATGCACAACACCGCCGTATGCTGCATGAAAGATGCGTGCGCACTCTGATGTAAACAAGCGCGGACGTAAACTAAATTTCAATATCGTGATAATACCGCATAACGTGATAAAAGCATTAGCAATTAAATCGCAACATGAGAATTTGATACCGGCATATCCCTAACTGGGACACTTGGTCTCTCCCTCTCTCAAAAGTCTAGGACGAATGTGGGATGAGTCTTTCACTATAGTTAATTGAAGACAAGACAATCAAATTGAAACTCTTAATTTTTCCCCTATGCAAGTAAAGACAGTCCTAAAAGCTGTTAATGGCCCACAAAAGAGGGAATCTAAAAGATTATGTTGTGGAACTGATTCACACTCACACTTAGTATGAAATTTACAGTTATCTTGAGGTCAGCTTTAACATTACATCCCTCGCGACACATCACAGAACCATAACTGAGAGGAAGGTGAGAAACGGAGTATGATTGACACGCTGTGTGGGAGTTTGTGCTTTCTAAGTATGATAAAAGCAGAAAACGTGACAGCTGTCAGCTGTTTTGTTTCCTGTGTGGTTACAACTGAATTGTTGGAGACACCACAAAAACTACTTGTGGTAAGAAGAAATTTCGGTCCCACTTTATTTTAAGTGGCCCTAATACCTGTGTACTTACATAGTAACTAGATGTGTACAAAGTATGTAACCACAGTGTAAGTACACATTGGTACATAGTGTCTAGAGCTGTAATATTTCCGTAACTACACACATGTAACAACTAGGGCTGTTCAAAAAATCGAATGCGATTTTCATGCGCATCTCATCAGTAAAGCCGCTCCTGTGATTAGTAGTAAATCTCCAGCACGTGCGTTCAGATGCAGCGGCATTTACTACACAGAGCCGTAGTTCACTGACAAGCTACACAAAATCGCGTTAAAAATCGCAGGCGATGAGATGCACATGACAATCGCATTCGATTTTTTGCACAGCCCTAGTAACAACCCTCCGAATGGTTTGTGTAAGTACAAATGTGTAACAGGACATATATAACTACATTTTGTAACAACAATATGTATAAGAGTAATTGGAA
>NW_015648615.1:52344-58958 GCF_001515625.1 Sinocyclocheilus rhinocerous
CCACATAGTGACCTAGATATGTGGGGGCGTGTTAGAACGAGCCGTTTTAGGTAGGTGTGGCTGACTCTTAACTTTGATAAAGAATATCTCTTTGGATTTGAGACTTAAGTCTTTGCAACTTTACAGACCTTCTTTATGCACCAAGAGCTTGTAACACTCCAAAGAGAAAGGAAAACTTGAAATCACATCATATGACCCCTTTAAACCATCAAATAATCTACTGCTTGTTACCGTAGTAACTGTCCTCCTATTTGGCCTTCAACAACAAGTGAAGAACAGAATATTGTTGTTTTTCAGAGTGATTATTTTAGGTACTGGCAGCTGAGGTCAAGAGGGTTGAAAACAAATGAATGAAATGTATGATCGATGCCCTCTATGTGCTGTCGGTAACAACTGTGTGTCTTCGCTGTGACTGTGAGCACTGGAACCCTTGCATGAGTCAGAGCAGCATGTAACATTCACGAGGAGGCAATGTGACGAGCGGGATGAAGAATCTGATTTATCCCTGACATTGTGGTTAATTAAGTTGCTAGTGCAGAGCCGAGCTGACAACCGGCAACTCAATGAGACACATACTGCGATTGCAGTATGCATTCACTGTGAAACACCTCATGGCCTTCGATCACGTCATATAAAGACCTACTGCGCGCTTTAAGATTGCTCTTTTAATTGCATAGCAAATGGCGAAAACAACTTTCAGTATGATCAGTATAAGAAAATATATGCTGATGTCAAATAAAACATTCTGCAAAATGATTGTGGCTGATGCATATAGCTAAGGCAAAGCTATGAGAGATTTAAGGTGAGGTGCATTTGTGAGATGCATAAAAGCTGTGGAAGAAATCACCAATTCAAATGTCTAAATCCAATCATGTTGTGAACTGAATCATCAGCCCACCCTCATGGCGCTCCAAGCCCGTATGACCTTTTGAGTGTATGATGATGACAGCATCTTGTATTGACCTTTAGCATTAGGTCATGGAACTAAGCTGGATATGGATCATAAGCTATTGCTCAATTTGAATTCCAAACGAGAAATGTCATAACCACACAATAACTATGATATAAATGAAACTATGGTCAATTTTCGTAACTGTATGAAGAACTTGAGAACAAAACACTACCGTTCAAAGGTTTGAAGTCAGTACGATTTATTTTGTATGTTTATTCAGCAAGGATGCTTAAAATTAATCAAAAGTAATAGTAAAAGAGATTTATAAAGTGATAAAAGATTTCTATTTCAAATAAATGGGTTTAACTTCCACTGTTACGCAGATGACATTCAAATTTATTTTAGCGCACCTTCCACCTCAGTGTTTCCTCCGCCTGCATTAACTAATTGCATCAAGGAACTCAAGTTTTGGCTGGAGGCAAATTACCTTAAATTGAACTGCTAAAACTGAGGTAATTCTGATTGGCTCTAAAGCTGTAGTATCTAAGCTCTCTGGTCAACTGATGGATCTGGATGGTGATCTGATTATGCCCTCCACTAAAGTTCGCAATCTTGGTGTTCTCATTGATTCCACTCTTTCATTCAATGATCACATTGGTAAAGTAGTAAAGACAGCTTTTTTCCACCTGCGTAATATCTCGTGTATTCAATCCTCTCTCAGTCAGCAGGATGCTGAAACTATTACACATGCCTTCGACACATCTCAACTAGATTACTGTAATTCACTTCTTTATGGCCTGTCAGCTAATAATATCAAAAACATCCGTCAAGCATCCTCCCTTCTTTCCTTCAAAAACCTCTTAAAAACAATTTTTTTCTCTGAGTATTACTCTTCAGCTCTCAGTCTGTAATTTGTACCCTGTTATGGATGTTTATCTACATTCTCATGTATCTCTAATCTAACTTTGTAAGTGGTCTCTGTATATTAATCTCAGCTCTTGCTCTGTGTTCTGTCTTCTGGTTTTGATGTTTATCTGTTTCTGTTCCTTAAACCTGACTTGTAAAGTGACCTTGGGTTTTGGAAAGGCGCTATATAAATAAAAATTATTATTATTATTATTATTAAAATCATTCATTTTCATTAATTGAAAATAAAATAAAATATTTTAAACTTAAACTTATTTTGGTTATAGGGCAACATTTCTAATTTTCTATATTCTTTTACACCAAATACACAAAATAATGATCTTTAAAATAGCATCATATGACCCCTTTAAAATTGTGCATGGTCCCTTTTCAAATAAATTTAAATAAATAAAGAATAATATCTTATAGAATATTAAGCAGCAAAACTGTTTCTTGAGCAAATAAGTATATTAGAATGATTTCTAAAGGATTATGTAACACTGGATGTTTAAACTAATGCTGTGAAAAATAAATAGCTAAATAAATGTTTTATTTATTTTATATTTATCTTTCCATTTAAATTTATTTTATATTTACCATTAAAGTTAAATAAAACTATGGCTGTCAATATAATAAAATATCGAATAATCTCATGTGTCTTTTGAAAGCAGAATGAAAACATTTGTATTTGATTTTGCATTTGAATTTGTAATATTTTACTCTTTTTCTCTCAAATTTGCTGCCAAGCCCCTAATTTGAAAAAGAATAAATATTTAACCTGACACATACAGTGTGCCCTTATTTCCCATCAGGTTACAGGGTTGTGTAAGAAAATGCAAAGTGCTGCATTAGTGTCTGTGTCAGATCATGTGAAGTTCAAATAAACATTGTAAAAGACTCTCACATGTTTTCACGGTGTAAAGGAACACATCCTTACCTTACCTTGATCTGCAGTGCCAACTAACCCTAAAATAAATCTGCCATTGAGTTTCTGCTTGCTAACGATGCATAGGACAAATCAGATTGTTGGCGGTAATGCAACATAAATCCAATGTTTGAATTTGCACTTACAACAACCCCTGATCCCCTCTGAGTCTACAAAACGCAGGCATTAGTTCCATGAGGTCCATGGCACCAGCAGGCTAAGCATTAGATTTAGGGGTTAGCTGGGGCTTAGCAGGACTGTCGTTCCTGGGGAAGAAATGGAGAGCATGGGGGGAGGAACCTAGGGAATACAGAGTTACAAACATAACCTACCAGTATAGGTTCATGCTTAAAACATTCTAGGCAAATGTAGGCTATAGATGGGCAGGAGTTGGATTTAGGTCCTCTGGCAATATCCCAAGAGCTCCCGAGAGGTTAAAAAAACAACAGACCCTAGGTTACACAGTAAACACCGGATTCACAGCCAACATGTTCCATCACTTATTATATACTGCAGAGCTCCTACAAACCCCACACAAACAAAGCAATATATTCTCAAATATATTCAACAATATAATTAATAATTTAATCAGAGCTTTATTTCCCAGGGGCAAAAACAATGAGAGTTTTTAAATGACTGAATCTTAATTGCGGTCACAGCATTAAGCTTGAGCAGATCAATTTACAATAAATACAACTAAAAAAATACATAGTGACAAACAGCAGAATTTATTAAGGGAGAAATCTTTCTTCATTCCTCATTTTACACAAAGAAATTAAAATTAGTTTTGATGAATACTCAATAATAGCCTATATATTATGTTATATCAACATAAACCATTACTGTAGGTGATAGCTGAATATGTCAGAGCTTTATCAGTTTGGCATTTACTATATAATAAAGATCATTCCTTCTTAAGTTCAAAAGTTTTTCGTCTTTTATTTGAAAGTGGATATTATCTTGATGGTGAAAGTTCACATACTAACTGGTACACTTTGGTGTTTACAGCACTAAAGAGAAAGACACTGTACTGTATTACAATAAAAATATTAAAATAATCATCATGTATATTCCAACACATTCCAGAATATGAAATGTTGCAGTATGGGATCCCTGTCAATTACACATTACTGTTTGCATATTAAAAAAACAACAAGATACAAACTGTGCCAATGCCATACTGGAAAATATACACAGTAAAAAAAACAACAACAAAAAAACTAAATGTTACCTTAGACAGCAATTTCTACCTAATTTAGCCTATATAAAAATAAAAATGAGAGAAAAAAATATTTTTTACAAAATTATTATTCAGAAAGGATGCATTAAATTGATCAAAAGTGACAGTAAAGACAATTATAATGTTACAAAGATTTCTATTGCAACAAATGCTGTTTTTTTTGTTTCTATACATTAAAAACTCTATATAAACAGTCTCCCAAATCGATACCCATTCAACCAAAAGCCCTCATGCTTGCAAGCTTAGCAAACTAAAGCTTGAAAGTAGATTCGCCAACACTGCGCTTTACACATGTGATAACTGCAAAGAGAGGAAGTGGTGCACTAAAAAAAACAAAAAAATAATTTTTCTCTGTTCAAAATGGAATGAAATACTAACTGAACACTTACTGAATAGTATTAGAGTATACTCTGATGCTGTTTTAAAAAAACGGTAACTGAAAAAACTAGCTATACAAGTATGTGTAAACAAAAAAGCAAGTAAAAATCCCATTCATTTTCTCCATGGGAAAACTGATTTTGAGCGATAATAATTAATAAACCATACCCATGGCCATGATTCTGCAAAGAACATCACAGGCACCTCTAATGCCACAGGCTATATCAACATTAATCCATATATATTTAAAATTAGCATTTTTGTTTTTTAAACGCTCTTCGTCTATAGGTTTTAAATGCTTTCCATTCGTCCACTCTAACACATCTGAAAATGCCTAGGCCTTAGGGGTGTGCCCGAAGCGTGAAACAAATAACGCGTTATACGGAGCCACTAAAAGGTTAGCCGCTTGCTAGTGGTAGCCTGTTGCATTACAGTACATGAAAGTTCACTTACCACATACACAGAGTAAGGAGAAATGTCTGATAGGACGATGGCGAATTAACATCGTGATGTCTGTCAGCCATCGGCGATGGACGATGGCATCGTCTATCTGCCCAACCCTAACAGTGATAAAAGCTATGTCGATTAGCATTGCATTCTAAATATATTTTCCTTATTAAAAATACCCAAGATTGCTTGAAGAACACAGATAAACCATATATTTTGTACAATCGTATGTTTATTGTCTTCAAGATTCATTAGTTAAAATTTCTCTATCTCCATTGTGCATTTTATTCAGCGTTAACTGGATACCTTTGTCCATATTAGGGATTTCATGGAGCTTGGTCAGTAGTATTACTTCTGCTATGCATATGTGGAGTTTCTGTGCAAGGGCGCCCTCCGGCTTCCAGTATGAATTAAACAGTCATTACATTAGTGACGTCAAAAGCTGGAAGACTATTCACTGCTGGATACCTTACATTTTTCAATTCATGAGTAAAATAAAGTCTGTGTTAAACATAAAATGATGATACTTTTGACGCTTTGTATATACCGAAAAAGCACATTTTGAAGCAGTTCTGTTCATTTTTAAAAACATATGTTTCTAATAAGAAGCTACATAAGAATGTTTGGGGTGTGAGTGTGCGTGGTTTACGTTGTAGAACAAATTGTTCAAGTATCGTCAAGTTATGTTTACCACAGGCTTTAATTGAAAAAAAAAAAAACATAGGAAAATCTTGTGGAAACCAGCAGTCAATTAGTCTTCCGGTTTTTGACGTCACGACTGCAGCGCTCTATGCCAGTACAAACATGGATATATGTGTGGGTACGATATGCGTCACTTGACTAAACATGCGTTATCATTTTCGAATACCACTTTCAGTTCACACTACAAAGTGAAAACTGTTTTAAAATATATCCAGAGCATCCTAAAAAGCTCACAAAACGCACTAAACAAAAACGCAGTTTCAGTGTGAACTAGGGCTGCACGATTATGACAAAAATCATAATTGTTGGTTATTCCCTTGAAATTGTAATTGCGATTATTAATTACGGTCATCATAATTTACATTGATTGATGTTTATACCATTGTTTGAAGCAAACGCATGCCATATTTTTAGATGAAAATGAACAATCTGAAAACACTAACTGAAAAACCTTTATTGCTTTTCTATAGTATTAAGCCTCAAATGTGAACTATACATTGGATTGGTTTCTTCTTTAAATAAAAAAGTCAAAATATGCATGGTATTATAATGCTATACTAAAACTAAAATTATAACAATGGAAAAACCCTTAAGATAACATGTAGAAAGAAAAGAACACCTCTTAAGCACACAGAATAACATAAGTGGCTTTTGAACAATTAATTGCCGCTTTGTATGATTACGTAATTGTGGCATCCGTAATTGTAATTGCGATTAGACATTTGATTAATTGTGCAGACCTAGTGTGAACGAAAGGCAAAGTGTAGAGAAAACATGCATTTTCAGATTTATCCCGATAGACATAGCCACAGTCATTTCAGCCCAAAACTGCTAAAAGTGGCAATCTGTTGTTATGTTACAGCAATTATATAAACAAATGGCTGTTAACTCAATCTACAGGAGTTGTGTTACTCATAATTAGGCCTGTCACAATAACAACTTTTTATTGTGCGATATATTGCCCCAGAAATAATTGTGATAAGTGATATTATTGTCATTTTAAAGACCATTTTATGCCACTAAATATATAATCATAATGTAACAGCATAATAATGCAAGAAGGCCAACACACTTCCAAATGACAACAAACTTTTAATTTGTAAGAATATTTAGATCATGGAAAT
>NW_015648615.1:63212-74858 GCF_001515625.1 Sinocyclocheilus rhinocerous
ACACAATCACTACTTAGCAGTCAGATGTCCGTATGCACAAAGGCACCGATCCCTAAACAAGACCATATCTGCAGATGAAACTTTTGTAGAAGCATTTTTTAAATTTGAGCTAGCACCTCATGACTACACCACGTTATGTACGAGAAGCTGCAAAAGGCTCAGGTGCAAGTGGAATGTAAAAAACACGGTGACATATATATTACGATATATTGCCTTACCAAAAATTATAGAGAAAATGTACATATATTGCGCGATAAGTCGATATATTGATTATTGCGACAGGCCTACTCATAATGAATGAGTACTTCATGCGTTTCTATATATGTCTGTGTTTGCCCAAATCCCTATCAGCCTAGTTTTTTTTCTTTGTCTCTATGGCGCTCAAGGTGTGGCACCATCGTAAGTGCGGCAGCACATAGTTATGTTGCCAACTTAACAGACATGTCACACTATAGCAGAAAGACAAACACATAGTTGCAAGGGAAAACAGGGAGGTGAGGGCACAACAAACCTGACAAGCACATAAATCACACCACTGGAATATATATACATGCTTTCTTCCTCTTTCACATATCCATGCGGACTCGCACAGGATCAACAATCCGCACGAGGTGAATGAGGGGTCAGATGGAGGCCAGTGAAACGCGATCCACTGTTACAGTGCTGTTGCTGTAATGCAAAATGGCTTTTTGGGGAGACGCAGGGGTCACGGTCCGACCCTGGGGACATTTCCACTGCACCTGTGCCGCTTTTTACATAAGCTGCCACTCTGTACAGTCACTGACACTTCATACACTTATGGCACACAGTACCACACGTGCATTTAATATACCGAAGCATTCTTGGTAAGCCTTTCTGGGAAAAGAGGGGTATATGCATTTCTGTCGACTGCACAAGGAATTATGAAATTAATCGAATGTATACTGCACAAGGAAATATGAAGTGAACAAGTAAAATTAGGTCATCTGTTGGCAGGCTTACAGACCTGTTTGATACTGATATTCTGACACCATCTGTGTGCAATGCAGTCAAGAAATATGATATTTTTCTCTGTACATCAGGCATATGTTCTGATCATGCCATCTGAAAGGCTTTTCTAGCCAAAGGGGATAAAAGAAAGGAGAACAGTGATTTGAGCCCTTAGATGTGACTCACAGCAAATGACCGATTTATCATGGATGCGTGTCATCCAAACTGTTAACAGCGAATGTTTAACATTAGTCACACTAATAACACATGGCTTGATAGATCAGTAATACATAACTTTGATTTTATTGTACAGGCTTATGATGTGATGTGGGGGGAACTGTGAAAATGTTATAGTCTGGTAAATATGTATTATGTTTTTGAAAGAAGAAAGAAGATTTATTTGAAATAAGAATCTTCTGTAACACTATAAATGTCTTTACTGTCACCTGATCAATTTAATGTGCCCTTGCGGAAACTTGTTGTGTAACTCACCCACACTAAAGTGGTAACTAAGGTCTAGTATTAGCAGTTTAAACAACCTCAAACCCTGAAATGGGTGTCCAAATGACCCCGTTCCGTGGGCCCAGTTTTGTTGCTATCATCCATCACACAGTCTGTTCACACTTCTTACATCTGGAAAATGTTAGGAACCATTCATGCCAAATACTTCACATCACTAAACTGTTTCTTCAAGCAAGCTGCCAAACTACTACATCCTGTCTGGATTCCCCAGTCCCTCTTACCTCCAGCGGTTTAATATGAAATACAGCAGAACGAGACTTTACACTTACAACGGTCTCACATCTAAGGATGTAACCAGACACACAAGCCACTCATGACATGCACTCTTAAAGAGACAGTGCTCTTCAAAAGATAGTAGGCTGAAAACACTGCCATAATATGTCACTGTCCCTTTAAATTAGTATTATATGATCATCTATAGATCTTTTAAAAAACTGGCACAAATCTCCAATATTATAAGAAATAATATTGTGCATCCCCACCTACAGCCCATACTTGGGGTCATTTTTAATCATCAGTGTTTCATACTGGATTTCATATTGTAGGCCTGAGAATATAGCACTTTAAATGTCTCTTTCTCTCTCTCGTTCTTGTTTTTTATTGGTTGCTTATTTATACAGGGCTCAGGGGAATGTGAGAAGTATACACTGCGCAAGGAAATATGAAGTGAACAAGTAAAATTAGGTCATCTGTTGGCAGGCTTACAGAGCTGTTTGATACTGATATTCTGACACCATCTGTGTGCAATGCAGTCAAGAAATATGATATTTTTCTCTGTACATCAGGCATATGTTCTGATCATGCCATCTGAAAGGCTTTTCTAGCCAAAGGGGATAAAAGAAAGGAGAACAGTGATTTGAGCCCTTAGATGTGACTCACAGCAAATGACCGATTTATCATGGATGCGTGTCATCCAAACTGTTAACAGCGAATGTTTAACATTAGTCACACTAATAACACATGGCTTGATAGATCAGTAATACATAACTTTGATTTTATTGTACAGGCTTATGATGTGATGTGGGGGGAACTGTGAAAATGTTATAGTCTGGTAAATATGTATTATGTTTTTGAAAGAAGAAAGAAGATTTATTTGAAATAAGAATCTTCTGTAACACTATAAATGTCTTTACTGTCACCTGATCAATTTAATGTGCCCTTGCGGAAACTTGTTGTGTAACTCACCCACACTAAAGTGGTAACTAAGGTCTAGTATTAGCAGTTTAAACAACCTCAAACCCTGAAATGGGTGTCCAAATGACCCCGTTCCGTGGGCCCAGTTTTGTTGCTATCATCCATCACACAGTCTGTTCACACTTCTTACATCTGGAAAATGTTAGGAACCATTCATGCCAAATACTTCACATCACTAAACTGTTTCTTCAAGCAAGCTGCCAAACTACTACATCCTGTCTGGATTCCCCAGTCCCTCTTACCTCCAGCGGTTTAATATGAAATACAGCAGAACGAGACTTTACACTTACAACGGTCTCACATCTAAGGATGTAACCAGACACACAAGCCACTCATGACATGCACTCTTAAAGAGACAGTGCTCTTCAAAAGATAGTAGGCTGAAAACACTGCCATAATATGTCACTGTCCCTTTAAATTAGTATTATATGATCATCTATAGATCTTTTAAAAAACTGGCACAAATCTCCAATATTATAAGAAATAATATTGTGCATCCCCACCTACAGCCCATACTTGGGGTCATTTTTAATCATCAGTGTTTCATACTGGATTTCATATTGTAGGCCTGAGAATATAGCACTTTAAATGTCTCTTTCTCTCTCTCGTTCTTGTTTTTTATTGGTTGCTTATTTATACAGGGCTCAGGGGAATGTGAGAAGTATACTTTAATATTGGCTCATTATGCCCACAAGTCCAAACATATGTAAATAATCCAACTGCAAGATAATAAGTTCATTATGTAGCTGCAAATACACACAAATGCATTCGCACATGGCATATAATTAGTAACATGATTAATTAGCAGGCATGAGGGTAAGAAAATAATGAAGATCAATGTAAAACAACTGATGTGTAAGAAACAAAGAAGCACAAACTTCTGCTGTTTTGCATGTGCTATTTGAATATTTTTGCAGAACTCAAAATTCTCTCTGCAACCACTTCCTTCCTCCAGTGGCACAGTCAAACTGGCTTCTGCTGTACTAACACTGATTGCCAACTGTCAACAAGTGAGTGCTACAATATTAGATCAAACAAACATAGATCTCCAAGAAAAGTTACATAAATCTTACACGAAAAGAAGGTTGTGAAATTCAATCTGAAACCTTTTAACAGAGAATTGACTACCATAATCCCACATCCTTCATTTTAGATCTACTGTATGAAGAGAACTGAAGTTTCAGGAAAACCTCAGGATGTTTTTCTGTTGCAGAGATTACATCTAGAAAAGAAAGTCAGTCATTCTTCATTATTAAATGTCTGAGACATATAAGAAATCCTTAATTGGAACATATTTATTCATGTTTAAAATCTAGATATCAACTTAGAATTGTGATTTTGTCCTGAATATCAGGGTGCTGCTGTTACTTCATTGTACTTTACCACTAGTGTAGTGATATCCCGTAAGTGCTTTATCCCATAAAACACTGCGGCCTCACGTCTTTGATGTTTCATAGTAGCCTAATAACATCTCATGACTGATAGATTAGAGTTTACGGTGCACTTATCTCCACCACGTTAACAACTACCTTCATCACGTTTTCATAAACTTCCTCTAGGAATGCCATCACGTCTTATTTGCATGCATTTTTGACCTTGAAGCTGTTAAACATGTTGGGCTGCTTACTGTACTTAGGTTCTTCTGTTCTAAAATGTTATAAAATGTGAAGATGATATCCCAGTGTAAAAAAAATATATATAATATATTTCTACATAAAATCACTTTATTTGTTAAATAAAGTAAAATGGACTTTTTGGCCTAATGTTTTTTTTTGGGGGGGGATTGACTTTTTGGGAACATTTTGAATTACAGTACTGTACACTACAGTACCAAAGAAAATTATATTTTTATTCAGTAAGAATGCATTAAATTGATCAAAAGTGACAGTGAAGACATTTACAATGGTACAAACACATTTCTATTTCAAATAAATGCTGTTCTTTTGAACTATGCATCAAAAAAAAAAAGTATGACCGTTTCCACAAAATAAATAAATAAGCAACACAACTGTTTTAGCAACACAAAATTTAGCTTTGCCATCACAGGAATAAATTACATTTTCATATATGTTTAAATGGAAAACAGTTATCTTAAAAGCTAATCTTTCACAACAGTACTGTTTTTCTGTATTTCTAATCAAATAAATGCAGCTTTGGTGAGCAGAAGAGACTCAGAAACATTTTTAAAAATCTTACCGACCCCAAACTTTTGAACAGTATAGTGTGTTTTCATATAACAATAAATTCTCACTAAATCATACAATTACATGCGCCACAAGTCAAATTATGTCTACAACAGACCCTTTCTTTGTAGTGACCACAAGCGTGTTAAAATAATCATTAAGATTTGCTGAGATAATTACTAATGATAGCTGTTCATTAAGTCTCGTCTCGAGGTCGGAGCTCTGTGGATTAGGAGGAGAAACTCAGTGGCCATTAGTGTCCATGGGACCATATCCATCTTTCATTGACTTCATTTCAAAAGTCTAATTAGCGGTAACACTGGTGTCCTGTTGTTTGGTACACCATAAATTGCTCAGCAGTGATTGATAGGTCTTATTTATTCAGTACAGAAATATGTATGGATACGCATAATACATTTATTTACAATGATGGATCCTATAAAGGATCTGGGAGAAAATGTGTATATCACATAGAAACCAATTTCAGCTTCACTCACAGATATCAACTAATCCATGCAATAATTGCAGAAGCTCATTTTCTAGCTAATAGTGTGAAAACTGCTAACTGAAAAGAAGAGAATAATAGATTAAAAGGACTAAACAGCAAATCAAATGCAGCTCCATACTTTTCAAAGGCAAAAGTCTCAGCATAGCACACTGGCTTTTCAATGAGCAGAAATAAAAGTATAAATAGAAACCAAAGTATAAATTCTCAACCTTTTGTAATTCAAATGATAAATATGTGTTCAAATATGTGCACAAAATGTGAAGATAAGTTGGGAAGCACTGATCTACTGAATAGAGAACATCTGAGAAGATACAATATCTGTCTGAGCATGCAATACAGTAGGCCTAAAATTAAATGTGAGACTGCAATCTAATGATTAGGCTAAGATAACAGAGCAACACTGAGGTAGCCTAACACTTAAGTGAAATTTGTCAAGACAATATGTCTTCACTAACAGAAGACAGGATAAAACCTGGAAATTCCAACAGCGGCTTTTTACAGTCAAACTTGACAGCATGAGAAGTTACTTTAATAACGTCACTCACAGGAAAAATCAAGGAGTCTTCCAAGATGCCACACTGTGCATTCTCTGATTGTAAAAACCACTGAAGACTTTCCGAAGAAATGGGATAACCTTTCACAGGTGAGAATGTGTTTATTTGTGTTTTAATATGTATTAATTCAATATTACAGGTTCTTATATACTAACTTTTTAATGTTGTGTCAGCTAACACCTTCAAATTGTTGTATTGAGTTAATTTAGCATAGTCACCTGCTGAAGTCTATATATAGATATAAATATGCATACTGTACATGCGCATAACTCCGGATGCAGACACACAGTTAACTTGCTCTTGAGTGCTCATGGACCGGCTTTGACCCAATCGAAACAGCAGCTTTTGAGGCATCTATGCATATCTCTGAGAGAGATGCATCTCTGTTCCTGAAAACCTCTGTATTATTTATTATTATTTCAGGCATTTAAAGGGGTCATATGATGCGATTTCAATTTTTCCTTTCTCTTTGGAGTGTTACAAGCTCTTGGTGCATAAAGAAGATCTGTAAAGTTGCAAAGACTAAAGTCTCAAATCCAAAGAGATATTCTTTATAAAAGTTAAGAGTCAGCCACGCCTACCTAAAACGGCTCGTTCTAACACGCCCCCACATACCTACGTCACTATCTGGGAAGATTTGCATAACGCCACCCAAATGTTCACGCAAAGAAAGAAGACGTAACTTTTATTCTTGCTGTAGTATTGTTGTTGCCGCCACCGCCATGTCGTGAAGGCGCTGTGTGCTTCGTTGTGAAAGCGAAACTACTTTGTTTGGCCTTCCAAAAGAGGACGATATCGCTTCGTCATGCCTGGAGCTGATCCGTGCTGGTTGCTGAGGAAATACATAAACTTCACGCTGTGGATCGCCGAATTGGCTTTCACCGTGGACGAAGCGGAGTCCAGCACGGGGTCGTCACATGTGGTTGCCGCAGGCATCACAATATGGTAAGGGACGTAACATTTCCGTCACACGCTTGAGGAATTAGGCATGGGCCGATTACCGTTTTCAAGGTATACCACGATTTGAAAATGCCACGGTTTCAAAACCGCTAATATTTTAGTTTTTCATGTCTCCTCAAAGACTGAAAGTGTAGGAATCCCTCAGGTTGAGTGCAGTGTAGAGAGTAACACGACCCTCCTCCTCCTGTTGGTGCGAGCGAGCGGTCAGTCACGTGTGTGTAGGATGGCCGAACTTAAGGAGCTGCCCCTGGAGCTTACGCGATCGGCAACCGGCCGTTTTTTGTCTTATTGCAAGCAACTCGTCTCTGTTCTGGACTTGCACAAACTGCGTTGCAATGCAAGCGTTTTCCAAAATGTCATTTATGTGAAAAAATGAAGTCTGTAAACGCCCATTAACACAGGCAAGAGACGTTGAAGACGGACGCACAGAGAAAAATATGTATGTTCCTCAAAAACAAAATATATTGTGTTCAGCGGAAAAAATATTTTTTTTTTTTTACCCAGTCATTTAAAAATAACACATTTTAGAGCTGTAACGACAATACCGTGATACCGTGATATTTTTGCTTAAGGTTATCATACCATCAAAATCTCATACCGGCCCATGCCTAATAAACACATTTCATTACACCAAATACACAAAATAATGTTCTTTTTATCAGCATCATATGACCCCTTTAAAAAAATCCATTGACTTCAGGACAGTGGAACCAGAAGGGCTAAAATGTTAACTCGTTTCCGTTTTGAGGTTTTAGCCTACAAAAATGTAATCTTATCCAGTCATTAAAAAAATTAATGAATGTATATAGGCTATATAAAATATTAAATAAAATTTTCAACATGCAGACGAATCTATTCAAAAACCGGACTTATAAATGAATGGAAGATTCTTCAAAATATCTTCTTTTAAATACAAAACATGAAGTCTATAGCATATGAAATTGTGCATAACTGCACTTTATTAGGATACTTGTGATTATTTTTTCCCAGACCACTACAACACCTGACACACCTGACAGTTTCAGGTATTATCTGTCTCTATTGTTGTAATCTGCTTCAGGCACGTAAAGAAATGACTGCTGAGCTATAAACGATCACGAAGCTAAATCCGTTCACTCAGAAACCCGCTCCAGAAAGAGCACTAAAAATAAAGCACTGTAAATAGAACACAAACAGGGCACCATTTTGCATCGTAAGCGCCAACGACTGTTTAAAGCACGGCACAGAAACGCTGCACATGGACGAATAACTCCTCTGTACATTCTGTTCAGACAGAACAAGAGCGAAGCAGCAGTTTCCCTCATATGTCCTGCCGTCTGACGTCAACATCAACATATAATGAATGCAGTTCGGGACGTCAGCGCTGTTATGCAACTGAACCATTTAACTTTCCCCGACAAGCGCACAGTGGCGATTCACCCCCAAATACATGACACGACGTGTTGGGTCGCATCGGCCCTAGAGACTCACTGAAGTGCGCTTCCATGTTCGTAAATAGCGTCCTCGCTGTCTGAAGCTGAAACCTGAGGAAGATTGGAGCTGGCGGACTATTTATCGCATATGTTCCACAGTCTAGGTTCTTTAATGACCAGCGTTCCCATAGTGCTCTGAATTATTTAGCCCCTCACAACAAAGATCAGCTCGTGTGCTCTTATTCAATCCTGTTGCATCCGCTGAGGCTGCCACGATTATGAAATTTTGGCTGATGATTCAATTGTCACTGATAATTTCGATTGGTGGTTTAATTAGGTCACTTTTAGTCTACCATTCACATACACAAGAAGAAGTCGTCATTTATTCACATTGCACTGGAAATCCCACAATTAGGCTAAATATGATTTCCTGCAAGGCTTTGTAAACCAATATTCCACAGGGTAGAATGATTAATAATAATTTTGAATATTAAATATTAAAATAATAACAAATGTTTTAAATAGCCTATTTCTCTTTTGGGTCCACTTTAGTCCACTTTGCATTTAGACTGATTATTATAGCAATATCATATAAATTGTTATTATTGTTACTACTATTATTTGTTGTTAATATTATGCAATAGTAATATATTTTTTAAAATATAAATGCTTAGCTTTCACTGCCCGACCTACAACAGTTAAAAATATTGTGAACAAATCAACCATGTATATGTTTCATTTTTCATGTTTTGACTTTGTAATCAAAATGTCACGACTGGACCTTCCAGTGAAAGTGAAAATGACTGCTCTCAGTCTCCAGTGGTGTATACAGGACTTCTCAAATCACTGAATTCACTTAAACCTTGCAACTTTAAAATAACGTGAATAGAAAGCACCACACGTTTCATTTACAATGCTTATTATGTCTTGTTAATAATTTTGTACATTCACACTGACAGCAAACTGCAGCAAAAAAAGCAACCTGCCATCAGTAATTTTCAGTGTCACCTAATGTTATCTGGGTCGCAACACAAGGCATCAAATAGCAATGGGAGAGGAGACAGTGGCCCACACCCTGATGCAGTTAGATACCGCGGCACAGTAAGAACATCTATGAGAAACCAAAAGCAATGCATTTTAATCATTGTTAAGCCCCATTCACAATGACAGCAATACAATAACTGGAGGTCACAGGTGGTTTCCTACTGTTGGTTTCATACTCTGCCCACTTGGCTTCAATCTGTATCAGGGCAGATCCCTCATTTGCAAAAAGTTAATATCTGCTCAACTTTTGATGCTTCTGTTGCTTGTGCTGCCAAAAATCAATAACTCTCATTGCAAGGGAATAACATCTGGACACCTCTTCAGAGTGAACAGGCCTTGAGTGTGGAACTGCAGAACTTCTTTACATATGTTTGAGTTTGGTCGCATAATGCACTACTGCACCGGAAAAAGAAACAATAATATTTCAATAATATATTACAAATAATATTTCATATTTAATTTCTCTTCAATTCACTTAAAATTCCCTCTATTGTAGGGCAATGTATGAATACAACTGGAATCACAATTAGATCAACAACAGGCAACTATGTAATAACTGCAACTGAGCTGTTGAAACTTAGCAACAATATCCTGCTAATTAGTCTTTTGTAATTTAGAGTTTATTTGACATTGTGACAACATCTGTAGATTTATAACTGCTGTAGATGTATATCTTTGCACATTAAACTGACAGTTTTCTTCAAAGGGGCCTATAAATTTAAGACTTACAAAACTGCCCTGATAAATGATGAACCTGTATCAAGGTGAAATGATTGATTGATTCCCACCTACACGTACAAATAACATTAGTAAACCAAAGTCATTCAACATGCACCTTAAGTACACTGCTCTGTGGAATACTTGATTCTGACTGGTCAATCGCTGAAGGGTCAAATATTTCTGAAAAATTAGTTTCCCACACAGTTGTTCCTTCTCTACTTGTAACTTAATAAAACCAATCAAATCAATATTTATCGAGATAGACAGACAGACAGACAAATAGATAAATAGATAGATAGATAGATAGATAGATAGATTCTATATATATTTTTTTTTCTGATTGGTCAGTCACTGCAGGGTAAAATACTTCTGAAAAATTAGTTTTCCAGGGCAACATTGTATAATTGCCCCCTCATGTTTCCCACACAGTTGCTCTTCAAGTAATTTAATAAAACCAATCCAATCAATATTTCACGTCCATGTATATAAATAACTCTTACTGAAAACCCTAACTGTATATATCTCTTTACAAATGACGTAGTAGTTGTTTCTACATGACAGTAGTGTGGTGAACAACTCGCTCTCCAGCGCCAGTCATCTCGAATGCAATTACCAGTACATTTTACAATGGTTATGCACTCTTTACACGAGTCACAAGAGCGGGAACTAAGTTAACTAGTCTTTGGCTGTGTTTGCTAACCCAGAACTTGGTAATAGCCCTCACTGGTGACCTCGTATGCCGCGTGCAAAGTGCAGAGCCTCAAACCATGCGCAGCGGCGCGATGACGCCGCAGATGTGTTACAGCTCTGCACATTTGCGCGCAACATAAGTGGACACCTCTGAAGTGAGAAACTCAACACGACAGCTGGCCGCGGGACAATTACTCACCCACTTCCTTAGAAAGAAAGACGAACTGCTTCCAAAAACCGAGATGGTCCACTGAAGTCCCACCAGTCTTCTTAACGAGCGGTCTTCGTCGCGAATCGCCTTTCGGCGGGTTGCGATACCCTTTCAAACCGCTAAGAACTAGTTAAAAGAATAGGCTGTATTTGGAATATATGCACTTAAAGGCAGTTAATACATATTTTGTTTGTCTGTGTGTGCGAAAACGACCAGGTTTCGGCTGCCACAACAGGAAAATACACGAGCTTTACTATAATCGCTCCACCCCCTTCACGGTAAGGACGAGCTGATGGTATAGAAGTATGTGATTATATCAAATGCTGCTCTCTACAGGTTCACAGCAACTTTAACCCTGTGTGAGATGGATGACCCTGTGTGTGTGAAAGCACTTCCTGAGACAGCTGTGTGGTTGCCAGTGCCCCCACATCTATACATCTCGTCCTTGAATTGTTGTGATCTTGCAGCATGCTAATTCAAGCCCCCTTTTACTGTAGGAAATGCAATATAATGAGATTATTTGGCCTATTACAGAGAAGGCTTACATTTCCCTATTTGGTGATTAAAAGATAATCATTCAAATTGAACATATAGTAGCCTATTGTGTAGGTCTCAGACATAAACCTTGTTTTTTTTTTAGAAAAAAAAAAAATATATATATATATATTATAAGTGGTTA
>NW_015648615.1:74949-89668 GCF_001515625.1 Sinocyclocheilus rhinocerous
TGAATTCTATATGATGATCATATACAATGAATTCTATATGATGATCATATACAATGAATTCTATATGATGAACATATTTTCAATTGTAAAATTAGTTTTTCATATTTTTATGGATCTTAAATTCAAAAAAGCTTCAGGTTTCAAATGTTAAAAAATGAAACAATTGTATTTATTTAATATTATATTTATATAATCTCTTTATACAAACATACATACATACATACATATATATATATATATATATATATATAATGTATTAAAATCACTCTCAGTCGCTGCTTATTGGTCAATACTGAAATAATGAAATATGAATAATGAAAGATTATGCCAACGTTCTTCTTTTTTCTTTAAAAATAATTAAATATATTCAGTCCAATCAATGTCAGAGTGGTGTAATCAACATGTCTAACGCCGTTTTGTTATCATGTGACCAAAAAAAACAGATATTACATTGCTTTATATGATATCAAATATTAGATACTTTCTATGAAATTGCACTTTTTGTTCAGGTCAAATTGAGCAATTTTGAGATTATGACTAAAATTGAATGATATTTGTACAAAAACGTTTTTTACTTAGACAAATATATTTGAAAACATTTTTGATAAAGATTAATATGTGTGCAAGTTAAGTGTTGTAGAACTTTTATTTGAACATTAACTCACACATTTTTTAACGGAATCATAACCAACATGAATACAAAGATTATATTTTTAGAAACATGGCACAAATCTAATTTACTTCTAGTTTTAAAATATTTCTCAGTTGTTATCATCTCAAACAACACTTTTTTGAACCATAAATAAATTATGTCTAGTAATGATTAGACAGCGGACAGGGAGTATTAAATTCAGTATATGATATGAGCTTTCTCAATATAAACATTTTAATGGCATTAGTCCAGCAGTCATCAGTGAAACACACACACACACACAAATGATGCATCTTTTCATTTACCTCCATACCCTGGGGCTTGCGTGTCAGTCAACGAGTCATTAATAAATACACACACTGACAAAAACACCAAGGGTGTGTGGTTAATTGTTTTCAGTCTCACTAGGGTTTTCACTGGGGCTCTAAAATAGTATCATCTCTATCTGAATCAGACAAGCAGAGGGATGGTTGAGATGGAGGCCAACTGCTCATATAGAGAGACTACTACTCAAAGGAGGTGTAAATGTGTTTGTCTCACACCTTTATACACATTCAATCACACAGTTCTGTCAGTTTTAAACTGAGCAGGCCTTCTGTATTAGCACAGTGCTGATGTAGTGTGAAGAGTTCAAAAAGTCTGAGCTTATCGTTCATGCTACATTTAAATGTGTGTGGACAATTACAATTACTTATGTGGCACTTATTTTTGCCAAAAAAAAAAAAGATTCAAAAATACATCATAAATGCAGTTCATATTAAAATTCTGAATTAAAACTATTTTTTTTTTAAAGTTAAATTGGTGTAACTAGAGTAAAAAAAAAAACAGTAATACTTTACTTAAAGCCTTTATGTATAATGCATTATAAGTAGTTTTAATGCATGAATTATGCCTTGTAATGCAGCTTATAATGCATTGTATGATGTAATGAATAATTGTATCCACAGATATAATACATTATCATTCTTATTTATTTATTGTTACACCTTTTGAAAGTATAAAACACATGATAAACAAAACTTCAAATATTATAATGCATTTTAACATTGGTCACAATTATCTATAAAAAGATAGAATGCATACAATGTACATTAATGCATTATACATAAAGCCTTTAAGTAAAAGCTTATTTATCGTAATGTCTTGTTGGCATAACCAAAAGTTCTATAGTTCAAAAAATGGCTGTTTATACTACTTTAGTAGTAGCAGTATTTTCTTAAAACATTTTAAATATTTTCATAATTCAAACATTTTTTGTACAACAAATAAAAGTATGTGGTGCACTGAAAAAAAATTATAAATGGTAACCATTTTACTGAGAAACTGCTAGTAAGTAACACATTGAATGAAATGGAAAATTTTGAAGTAGAAATACTATTTGATATTTATTTATTTATTTAGTAAAATGTACTATTTTTTACAACTTTGAAAAATCCTTTTTTTAAAGTGCAGCAAACATGCAGGAAGTCATTTTGTTGTCATGTGACAAGAAAATGATACAGCAGAGAGAATTATCACTGCAGGCTGTTACACAGTGCTGAGACAGTTGTATATGGACAATGTAGCATATTCATTGCATTAAATGTATTATGAATGAGAATCAATAGCAGAATAAACAACACATCTGTCTCACTCCTTCACTCCAAATTGCCACATAATTAGTCGTGCTTTTATGAGTAGCAGTCGCAGTGCCACTGTATGGATTTTTTTTAAACCCATAGCATTAATGATTCTTTGCGGTCATCGTCTTTCACGGCTGATTTACTCGCCATCAACTATCTGGTTGACCATTCTCTTCTCTGTCAGTCTCTCTTTTAAGAATCCCAGCTCACTGTGTGCCAGTGTAGAGGAACGGCACAGAGTTCTTAGTGAATTGGGCTGTGGGGCATTGGCTTGTACATTAATTCACAGCGAGAACAGGACTGCTGCTGAGCAGTGCTTTCTTTCAATCAGAACTTATTTTCCCTGCTGCTTTTGAAATTGCAGTATCTTACTCCATTATGCTGAAAAGTCTTCAGTATACAGACTCTTCACTTTAAGATATTTGTCTCATTGCAGTCATATTACTAAGAAAACCTAATTGGGTCAGTGATCAATTATTTTATAGATGATTGCTCTTCATCTGAAGGTGAATCTAATGTCAATCAGTCAATCTGAACTGTATCATATCATTTGAAGTAATGCTGCACTTCAAGTGCTTAATGCCTAGTATATGATGATGACTCATTATTATGAATGATTCAAATGTCTAGGTTTGTATTAGCAAGTGTCTCATTTTGAACCACAATAAATGAAGGCTGAGATGTTGTACAACATGTCTTCATTCATTTCTAAGTGTTTATGAATTGAAATAGCACATAATGTGGAAGCATTTATCAGGGAGCTGTAATGTGTGTCTGAAATCCTCTGTATTGAGTAGATGAGACAGGTGCTCAGCTGTCTAAAGTTTACAGTACACAGGTTCACCACACACCGTTTTCTGCTTAGTCACCTGTTCTGCGAAACATGATGCAGAAATAAGGGAACATGATATTTATGAATAATATTGCCGTCAAGCCTCATTAGTAGACAAAACCCAAACAAGGCTTAATAAATATCATTAGCATTAACCTAAACTGTTATTTATTGCATTGGACCCCAAAGTTCAGTCAAGTCTTTAATAAATCTGCAAAAATAGTAGATAATCCACTTTATTTTGCAGTTTTCTGTGAATGCGTGAGACTTCATTCAGATTCATTAGCTGCTACACGCTCAGAAAAAAAGATACAAAACTGTCACTGGGCTGGTACCCTTTCAAAAGGTGCTAATTATGTAGCCTACACTTTCCTCTGGTTTCACATACGAGGCTTAAAGCTAGTCCCAGACTAAAATGCATGTTTGAGCTGTCTCAACTGAAAATATCTTGTTCTGACATATCTTAAAATATGTCAGTGCCATTGTGCTATCTCAAGATGCACACCTGTAATGTTTTCTTCTAAGGCATTATTATAAACGATGCTAAAATACCTTAATTTAACTAAGGCCTAGTCCTGGCTTAAGCTAAGCCCCGTCTGTGAAACCGGGCCTAATATGTACCATTTAGGGGTAAATAAGTACCTTTTTGCTTTTGCATCTTATAGGCTACTGCTAGCGTTGTACCTTTTTTTACCTGAGAGTGTTTCTGAGGTAAATAACTAAGAATAACAAAGTGCAGTAAACAGCAAAATATGATCTCATATTAAATGATATGATATTAAATTAAATAATATTTTAACAAATAGCATGGTAACCTGCAGTTTGCAATATCAAGCCGTATAAAGGACTATTTTTGTACAGATCGAATAACTGGAACCGGACACCGGAAACCTTGCACATCTAAGTTACAAAATGGCTGCACCCATTCTTACATTAAAAATAAGCTGGATAGATTTATCTAGTTTAATATCTGACTGCACAGATAAACATAAGGTGAGCAACCAGAATTACAATGAAGTTCACGAATCTGATCTGATCTGCTGGTGAACTGGGTGCTGAAGACAACATTCCCAATGTTTCTCCGTGCCTCCCACCAGCAAGGAAATGAAGACTGAAGTAGAACATGTGGGGATTATGCAGAAGAAGAGGAGTGGAGTGCGGATCAGAGAGATGGGGATGTCTCTGTCATAATAACCATGCGAAATCCTATTCCCACTGATCCCATAAAAGCACATATCAAAGTCATCACCGCAGGGCAAGGGCACTAGGCACATGAAAGTGTTTGATGCACTTCTGAAGAGGACTGTGTGTGTGTGTGTGTGTAAGTCATTTCAGCTTTGGAAATGTTAACCATTTAACATTTCGGAAATGTTAAGGCCATTTCCATTTCCATTCATGTCAAAAATATGATTTGATTCCATTAACATTAATATGTGCAAAGAAGTGGCTATGGCTGCACTCCTTAGAAGTGATAAATTGAAATACAAATTATACAAATACTTTTTTTATTTATCAAATTTAATTTTGAGTTCTAATGATGTTACAGATATATCAGACTGTTTATTGGAAAAGTCCCACAGCTTGATCTGGATTTGAATTTATTTAAGGCTTTTCAAACTTTTTTCTTTTATAATTGTCCCTAAATTATCTCTAAGCTTCCGCTAAGACAAAAAAAAGTCCATTAGTGAGTGTGAAACAATCGGCGTAGAAACGAGATGAACACTGCAACAATATTACAGCAAAAATAATAACCTGCTCATCAAGTCCTCTGAGGTAATTTACGCATTATAATCGATAAACTGAGAGGGTACTAGTTGCATTTTATAAAACAAGATAAGAGAAACACGAAAGTATTGCCTTGTTAACGCTAAAAACTATATTAGGAGATATCTGACCGCTGAATGTTGCGATTGACCAATCAGAATCAAACATTCCAGAGAATAACTCAAAATGTCACGATCAGTTCCACCACCCACATTTGTACTTGAAGTGAAATAGAATTGTTGAAGTAAACATCAAATCAAGGACATCCTTTCAGAACACTTCCTTCCACTTCTGTTGAAAGATGAATCTCTTGCACATGGATAGCTGGCAAATTTTACACCCATTTAGTAACTCTAGAAATGCTTGTTATCATGCTCAAGTTCTTTCTGCTGTTGTAGACGTGCAGTGCTTTTAACAGCAGATCGTTATGATCTTCCAGTTGCACCTCATGTTCTTATTATTATTGCTCATGCTTATAAAAGGATACCACATCCTGCATATCAATAAGATAACAATGAGCACACTTTTAAAAAGAGCTCATTAATTGAGAAACTCTGAAGGAGGTTCAAAGACCTTCAAACACAAAGAAAAAGGTATTTCCACATGTCAGGAGTGCAGTGATTCACCTGATGTGTGCGTGCACGTGCATGTCTTTGGTCTTGTTCTCACAAACTCAATGCTTAAATTTTAATCTCAACCTTGGTCTTTAATTCTGCAAGAATTACAATTACATGTGGTTAAAACCAGGGTGCAAATTATTGGGGGGGGGCTTGATCCCCCCTGATGGAGGTCAAAACAAAACTTTTGGGTGGGGTCGGATAAAAAGTAGCCTACGTCTACTTGTAAATATTAAGATGCATTTCTATAGCTCCGACTGATTTTAAAATGTAATTTTGTCAGCCTCTGAAATGTGTCATATTGACATTACCTGAGCGGTTGAAGTTACGCTATATGGCGCTCTTTCAGAGACATTTGCATTTACTGCTCAGACGGAGCAAGAGCACCACCTAAAATGCATGTGCAGATTCAGTCGAGTGATAAAGTTTACCCTCTTCTGTTGAACTGAATTTATGGAGCAAACTATTTGCTAAAACAATTACAACATTAACAGCAATGCTGAAATACAAGCACACGGTTCTGTCAGTCAGATGCGCATGAAAGTTGCATGTGTTACTATCCCTGCAAACAAGCCTGCGGTGGCCCTTTACGGGCCCACTTAGGGCTAGCTAAAGGGCCCCCAGCGGGCTGCCCACACAAAAAGCAAATTGGCCTATATCAGGGATCCTCAAATCTGGCTCATGAAACTCTTTCCTGCCGAGTTTCTCTCCAACTTTGATCAATCTCACCCACCTGTGATTTTCTAATGATCCTGAAGACACTGATTAGCATGCTCAGGTGTGTTTGATTAGAGTTAGAGCTAAACTCTGCAGGAAACCACTTTTGCGAGCCAGATTTGAGGATTCCTGGCCTTCCTGGCCAATTGAGTGACTAAATAATGGCCAGTCAACATTAGTATTCTCCTAGTTGCATTACAGGGCTGCCTACACAAAACCTGCATGGGCCCAAAGGTACAAAAGTCGCTCTGGGCCCGAACGGGCTGCCCACACTGGGCCATCATTGAATTAATGTGGGCAGTCCCATAGTGTGGGCTGCTCACAGAGATATAATAACTTTTTGTAATTAATTAGATAAAAAAATAATTGCTTGATAGCCCTATACCCCCCGAAGGTCACTGTGTAATTCACACCTTGGTTAAAACACTAAAGAACATTCACGATTTACACCACAGGGGCCTGGCTTATAACAGTTGTGGAAGGCTGAAATGATGACATGTACTGTGTTTGCTATCTCATCCCTGCTTTAAACCAGCCTAAGATAATGTGCTGTTTTTCTAACTTGGTTTTAGAAGGGCTCCTTTGGAAGAGAAGAAATTAGCTGAGAAAAGAAAGCAAAAAAGCACAAATGTCTTTAGTTGATTATATAGCAAAATAATTATTTTCCTATAAAAACATGTTAAAACAAGGAACCTGCATGGTTATAACAATCCGACACTCATCTGGCTTATTTATTATTCCATTTCTGAGTCAACATGTCATTGATGTCCAAATGTATTTTGTAGGTGAATAAATACTATATACTATTCATAATTTAGGAGAGCATCTCAGATGGTATAATAGCTGAATAAACCTGTGAGCTCAAAGACCTAAGCAATGGAGAAGCTCTTCACATATTACATCAGTATTATGTTGCCAGATAAAGACATACAACTTTAAGATCAATTAATTAATTTAAATTAGAGTGCACTATTAATTTGACACAAAGGTTCAATAAACAAGAAGTTAATATTGAGTAACAGTATAGTGCTGGCTGCTTGGGGTTTTGTTTGTAAATGAAACTGATTTTAATAAAATAGGTTGAGTAAATGATTCAGTGACTCATTCATTAATGCTTAATGAATCAGTGTTTTAAATGAATCAGTTGATTAAATGATTCAACAACTCACAAAAAGTCACTGAATAATACAAACACTATTTTTTATCATTTAATTTAGAGAGATATATTAATAATAATTCATTAATTGAACAGAATCTTTTTAAATGCATTATTAAAACAGTAATAGCACTAGAAGATTCCTGTTGAGGTGGCTGCATTAGCACAGCAATGGAACGAATATTCACAAATACAACTGAACTCTTACTGAGAGCCTGTTGTTTTTTGTTGTTTTTTATTGCAGTAACACAATTTTGCATCTGGCCGTACATCTCCAATATTCATAACAGATCAAAGAGCTCTGGACATTGAACACTGGTCAAAGAAACCATATGAATGAATGGGCAGGCAAAAAAATAAATTCATAAAACAACGAATAGTCATGAATATTCATTTCAAAAAACAATATCTACCCACACTACACTTACACAGATACATACAGCCACACAAATAAGTCCACTCAAAAGCTGATCTGTAGCCTTCTGTTGATACACTCACTCATTCTCACACACACACCAACAGACACTCATGTAGTGACCACAACAGATTATCAATCCACTGTAGAAGTGATCAAGGTTGTTCTCAAAGTGCTGGCTTCTCCAACACTAGTTTACATAGATATACTATATATTACCAGCTTTGACACTGTAAACCCAATCTACATTAAACTGAAACAAATGAAACAAATCGAATTGTCATATTTTGAACCTATGTACAATATCAAATAACACTGTGATCTATATGTTGTTTTCTTGTGTTACCACAACACAATCACAAAGGAAGGGTTTAGCGTATGCACACTACGAACAGCACAGCTCATCTTCACTACGTTATATATACACACACCAACAGCTTTCTTATATCCTACTTAGAGATTCACATGTTGCATGATATAGATTCGCTATATATGTTCTGCATCCAGCAGCATATATACATATTTTTTTATCTGATTTTTTACATCTTGATGGCTTCGAGTAGATTCATGTAAACAAACTATAGCGTACAGAAATATTACACAAAGCACAAGACGATATTTGATATTGGTTTGATATGAGGGACGGCTGTGTGATCTCCGTCAGGTTATCTGTATTGTGATGGTGTCGTTTGGGTGGAGTTTGCTTGTAGTTGCCAGGGGAACATGCAGTTGGGAGGAAGAGCTTGGGCGTCCCTCTCGCCTGTCTTCTATTACTCGTAGAATCCACGATCTCTGCAGAGAGAAGAATGGAGCTTGAGGAGGCACAGAGAGTTTACTCTGTGGGAGTGTGTACTGCATGTCGATTGGTTTTGGGTTTCACCTCGGCCCCTTGGTGTTTGGGTACAGTCCAAATTTACAGACAAGCTCTGGCACACAGACTCTGTGACTTTGATGGCTTCCATCTGAAAGTCAATCATTACCAATATTGACTGTTTTTCTAAGAGATAAAGTTCAAAAAGAACCCTACTTTCGTTCTTAATGCACATTTCTACTCTTATTGCATGTGCATGTTTGGTGCACACTGTTCTAAATAAAAACATTTGTTATATTCGTAACATCCCTAATCCCTCTAATTTTTTTAATTCTTCCCTTTAAAGGTGGCATGAAATGAAAAGTTGTTTTTTTCCAAATGCATGTTAATAATCTTATTGTGAATAATTCACACATGTATATTTCTTTTTTTTTTTTTTTTACTCTTTAATGTAAATGTCACAGCTTGATCCGGTTGCAATTTTAACGCACCTGACTCGATTCTGGTATATAACTCCCAGTGTCCAGTGTCCAGTGTTAAATTTTATTAATTTTTGTTCATTTTTGTTTACAGTAAGATTCTTGTCATACTCGTTAATTTTTGCCCATTTTACTCTGCATATAGAGGTTTAGTTGATAAAGAAAAACATTAGACACAAAAGTGCAAAATTTAAAAAAAATTCACTATTCAAATAATATCCAAACTATTTTATATATTAATTTAAACGTATTAACATCTAGTAAAACCATCATGTGAAAACTATCCTTGTTGTGAAAACCGCAGCTCCTAAAATAACAATATGTGCACTCTATTGTAATACAACTTGGATGTGATATTTTTTTTCCGTCTTTCCATTCCTTTTTTCTTGAATATTTTGTGTCACCTAAAAATGTGTCCGATTCTAGAAGTAAAATGAGTTTAAAACAGTGTGTTGTCTTTCACTAGACTGAATCACTAGTAAATATAATCAGTGATGATTCACAGTGGAAAAGTCTGACCTCTGCAGGCCCTGAGCAGGGAGATCTAAACAATTTTATATGTTATCTCACTGAATATTTAAATGTGTGGTATAACATATCTAATAAGCACAGCATTAAATTATCTTTTATGCGGTGATATTCAAAGGTTTGGGGTCAATACGTTTTTTTTAATGTTTTTTTTCAATGTCTCACCAAAGCTGCATTAAAATACAATAAAAACAGTAATATTCTGAAATATTAGTACAATTTAAAATTACACTATATTATTTACATTTATTTTAAAATATAATTTATTCCTGTGATGTCAAATTAGGAAATATTTATTCTCATTATTAGCGTTGAAAACAGATGTGCTGCTTAATATTTTTGTTGGAAACCCTGATTTTTTTTTTCAGGATTCCTCTGTGAATAAAAAGTTAAAAAGAACAGCATTTATTTGAAATAAAAATCTTTTGTAACATTATTAATGTCTTTACTGTTGCTTTTGATCAATTGAATGCATTCTTGCTGAATAAAAAAAAATCTTACTGATCCAAAACTTTTTGAAGCAGCTATCAAAGCACATGAAGAGGTCGGGTTCTGCCTGGCTTGGAATTGCTGTAGAACACTAGTTTTCAGGTTCTGTATCTTAAATAAGGGGAAAAACTAAGGAGCAAGAAATTTCAAAGCAACTAAATTCTTATTAACAGGCTCATGTCTGCCCACACTGGGCCATCATTGAATTAATGTGGGCAGTCCCATAGTGTGGGCTGCTCACAGAGATATAATAACTTTTTGTAATTAATTAGATAAAAAAATAATTGCTTGATAGCCCTATACCCCCCGAAGGTCACTGTGTAATTCACACCTTGGTTAAAACACTAAAGAACATTCACGATTTACACCACAGGGGCCTGGCTTATAACAGTTGTGGAAGGCTGAAATGATGACATGTACTGTGTTTGCTATCTCATCCCTGCTTTAAACCAGCCTAAGATAATGTGCTGTTTTTCTAACTTGGTTTTAGAAGGGCTCCTTTGGAAGAGAAGAAATTAGCTGAGAAAAGAAAGCAAAAAAGCACAAATGTCTTTAGTTGATTATATAGCAAAATAATTATTTTCCTATAAAAACATGTTAAAACAAGGAACCTGCATGGTTATAACAATCCGACACTCATCTGGCTTATTTATTATTCCATTTCTGAGTCAACATGTCATTGATGTCCAAATGTATTTTGTAGGTGAATAAATACTATATACTATTCATAATTTAGGAGAGCATCTCAGATGGTATAATAGCTGAATAAACCTGTGAGCTCAAAGACCTAAGCAATGGAGAAGCTCTTCACATATTACATCAGTATTATGTTGCCAGATAAAGACATACAACTTTAAGATCAATTAATTAATTTAAATTAGAGTGCACTATTAATTTGACACAAAGGTTCAATAAACAAGAAGTTAATATTGAGTAACAGTATTAACAGGCTGCTTGGGGTTTTGTTTGTAAATGAAACTGATTTTAATAAAATAGGTTGAGTAAATGATTCAGTGACTCATTCATTAATGCTTAATGAATCAGTGTTTTAAATGAATCAGTTGATTAAATGATTCAACAACTCACAAAAAGTCACTGAATAATACAAACACTATTTTTTATCATTTAATTTAGAGAGATATATTAATAATAATTCATTAATTGAATAGAATCTTTTTAAATGCATTATTAAAACAGTAATAGCACTAGAAGATTCCTGTTGAGGTGGCTGCATTAGCACAGCAATGGAACGAATATTCACAAATACAACTGAACTCTTACTGAGAGCCTGTTGTTTTTTGTTGTTTTTTATTGCAGTAACACAATTTTGCATCTGGCCGTACATCTCCAATATTCATAACAGATCAAAGAGCTATGGACATTGAACACTGGTCAAAGAAACCATATGAATGAATGGGCAGGCAAAAAAATAAATTCATAAAACAACGAATAGTCATGAATATTCATTTCAAAAAACAATATCTACCCACACTACACTTACACAGATACATACAGCCACACAAATAAGTCCACTCAAAAGCTGATCTGTAGCCTTCTGTTGATACACTCACTCATTCTCACACACACACCAACAGACACTCATGTAGTGACCACAACAGATTATCAATCCACTGTAGAAGTGATCAAGGTTGTTCTCAAAGTGCTGGCTTCTCCAACACTAGTTTACATAGATATACTATATATTACCAGCTTTGACACTGTAAACCCAATCTACATTAAACTGAAACAAATGAAACAAATCGAATTGTCATATTTTGAACCTATGTACAATATCAAATAACACTGTGATCTATATGTTGTTTTCTTGTGTTACCACAACACAATCACAAAGGAAGGGTTTAGCGTATGCACACTACGAACAGCACAGCTCATCTTCACTACGTTATATATACACACACCAACAGCTTTCTTATATCCTACTTAGAGATTCACATGTTGCATGATATAGATTCGCTATATATGTTCTGCATCCAGCAGCATATATACATATTTTTTTATCTGATTTTTTACATCTTGATGGCTTCGAGTAGATTCATGTAAACAAACTATAGCGTACAGAAATATTACACAAAGCACAAGACGATATTTGATATTGGTTTGATATGAGGGACGGCTGTGTGATCTCCGTCAGGTTATCTGTATTGTGATGGTGTCGTTTGGGTGGAGTTTGCTTGTAGTTGCCAGGGGAACATGCAGTTGGGAGGAAGAGCTTGGGCGTCCCTCTCGCCTGTCTTCTATTACTCGTAGAATCCACGATCTCTGCAGAGAGAAGAATGGAGCTTGAGGAGGCACAGAGAGTTTACTCTGTGGGAGTGTGTACTGCATGTCGATTGGTTTTGGGTTTCACCTCGGCCCCTTGGTGTTTGGGTACAGTCCAAATTTACAGACAAGCTCTGGCACACAGACTCTGTGACTTTGATGGCTTCCATCTGAAAGTCAATCATTACCAATATTGACTGTTTTTCTAAGAGATAAAGTTCAAAAAGAACCCTACTTTCGTTCTTAATGCACATTTCTACTCTTATTGCATGTGCATGTTTGGTGCACACTGTTCTAAATAAAAACATTTGTTATATTCGTAACATCCCTAATCCCTCTAATTTTTTTAATTCTTCCCTTTAAAGGTGGCATGAAATGAAAAGTTGTTTTTTTCCAAATGCATGTTAATAATCTTATTGTGAATAATTCACACATGTATATTTCTTTTTTTTTTTTTTTTACTCTTTAATGTAAATGTCACAGCTTGATCCGGTTGCAATTTTAACGCACCTGACTCGATTCTGGTATATAACTCCCAGTGTCCAGTGTCCAGTGTTAAATTTTATTAATTTTTGTTCATTTTTGTTTACAGTAAGATTCTTGTCATACTCGTTAATTTTTGCCCATTTTACTCTGCATATAGAGGTTTAGTTGATAAAGAAAAACATTAGACACAAAAGTGCAAAATTAAAAAAAAATTCACTATTCAAATAATATCCAAACTATTTTATATATTAATTTAAACGTATTAACATCTAGTAAAACCATCATGTGAAAACTATCCTTGTTGTGAAAACCGCAGCTCCTAAAATAACAATATGTGCACTCTATTGTAATACAACTTGGATGTGATATTTTTTTTCCGTCTTTCCATTCCTTTTTTCTTGAATATTTTGTGTCACCTAAAAATGTGTCCGATTCTAGAAGTAAAATGAGTTTAAAACAGTGTGTTGTCTTTCACTAGACTGAATCACTAGTAAATATAATCAGTGATGATTCACAGTGGAAAAGTCTGACCTCTGCAGGCCCTGAGCAGGGAGATCTAAACAATTTTATATGTTATCTCACTGAATATTTAAATGTGTGGTATAACATATCTAATAAGCACAGCATTAAATTATCTTTTATGCGGTGATATTCAAAGGTTTGGGGTCAATACGTTTTTTTTAATGTTTTTTTTCAATGTCTCACCAAAGCTGCATTAAAATACAATAAAAACAGTAATATTCTGAAATATTAGTACAATTTAAAATTACACTATATTATTTACATTTATTTTAAAATATAATTTATTCCTGTGATGTCAAATTAGGAAATATTTATTCTCATTATTAGCGTTGAAAACAGATGTGCTGCTTAATATTTTTGTTGGAAACCCTGATATTTTTTTTCAGGATTCCTCTGTGAATAAAAAGTTAAAAAGAACAGCATTTATTTGAAATAAAAATCTTTTGTAACATTATTAATGTCTTTACTGTTGCTTTTGATCAATTGAATGCATTCTTGCTGAATAAAAAAAAATCTTACTGATCCAAAACTTTTTGAAGCAGCTATCAAAGCACATGAAGAGGTCGGGTTCTGCCTGGCTTGGAATTGCTGTAGAACACTAGTTTTCAGGTTCTGTATCTTAAATAAGGGGAAAAACTAAGGAGCAAGAAATTTCAAAGCAACTACTCTCATGGCTCTAAATACAACACACATAGTTACCATGACACCCTTACCATCAGTTTTCACCAGCAGAGTTAAATTCGGATGTGATTGTTTTCATCCAGCCTGTCAATTAACAAAATCAAATATAAAACAAGCTTAATGCCTGTTTAACTCCCCATCAGGTTTGTGATCCAGTGAGTCTGTGGCAATAACTCTGTTATTAGACATTGTTGTGCCAAATATGCAACATATGATGAACATAGTGGTGTACTCACGCTCCCTCGTCTTTGAGTAGAGAGAGGAACTTGCTGACTCTGTACGCCTGATCCATCTAGAGAGGAGGGTAAACACGACATGCTATAAATAAACTTTCATTTTCTCGTATATGGTTCTCTGCATGTGACTCTGTCACAAGACGAAGTGAGCTCATGAAATTGCTAGACAGCACTTTAGATGTAGTGTCAGATTCTTCTGTGCATGAAACAGCTATAGACGGTTTCATCGGGTTAACTTCCGGTCTGTGTTTGTTTATCAGTCTGGCTATGGCACTGGCTACAAACGCAGTTAAAGGGGTCATATGATGCAATTTCATTTTTTCCTTTCTCTTTGGAGTGTTACAAGCTCTTGGTGCATAAAGAAGATCTGTAAAGTTGCAAAGACTAAAGTCTCAAATCCAAAGAGATATTCTTTATAAAAGTTAAGAGTCA
>NW_015648615.1:90361-94741 GCF_001515625.1 Sinocyclocheilus rhinocerous
GGGGAAACCTCTGTTTCTCCCGCTTTAAAGCACCTCCTGCTGGCAGAGAATGAATCTGCATTTTCAGTAAGTCCATCTGATTTACGCAGCAAACATATTTTGCTTGTTATCAAAAATAATCTACTCTAAAGGGACTACTTAGCTGTTGTCATTGATTCTATTTGGAAGTCTACTGGAAGTTAAGTTAGGGCCACAAAAGCACGCATGCGCAGTAACGTTTGTTTATGTTGTTGCCGTTGAAACCGTCTATAAAAAGCAATTATTTAGACCAGATATGCTTGAGCTCATTAAAGTTCCAGTGCACATTAATTAGAGAGAATTTCTAGGTGAATACTTCTAGCAGAAATAAATCCAAAGATTTATTGGGTTTGAGAGACTCCTAATGGTACACAATAGTATTTACAGACTAAAGCTTACCTGCAGAGACATCTCAATAAGCATGAGAAGTTTTTTAATTCCAATCCACACTCTTTTTCCTTTCACATGCTGGGCAATGGTGGTTCTCTCAGCATCTGTGAAGCTGCCCAGGAGCTTGTAATGAACAGAAAAAAGGTAAGTATGATAGTAACATTTTTGTGCATGTAAATAAAGTGACAGAAAGTTTGGTATCCCCCTCTACTGGCTAATGCTGAAACAACATTAAATAAATAAACTAGAACGCTGAAATAACATCCTGTCTCATAGATAGATAGATAGATAGATAGATAGTACAGCACATCTGTTGTTTTTTCTTTAAAAATAAGCTCTTGACTTTCATTTCATCTCACCTCTAGAGCTTCAACCAGATGGTCCCCACTGGAGATATTCTGCACATGGATGGTGGTGCTGAACGCATCCAGCATCTCCATCTCTTGCAGCACGTCTTTACGGCTGGTGGTGCCGATGATCAGCAGCTTGCGGCCCTTATGGTCAAGAGAAGAACACCAGACATTTTATGCCCAAAATCTAACAAGATAAATGCATTCAATGATAGAAAAAAAGATTAAAACACCGTCACATATGAACAAATATGACCCTTATGTATAAGCATCAGAATTTACATGAGGTGGAGTCTTCTTCAGCAAAACCAGCAGGGCCTGAAGAACCAGGTTGGAGAATCGAGGACCAATCGGCACGTAATCTGTTTCACCACACATAATTATTAGAAAACCATTAATAGTGTAATATAGCAGTTTTTTTAAACTAGGGGTCTTCACCGCTGTAAGTACAGAGTCATATACTTGTGCATTAGTTTTATCTAATACATTTAATACAGAATAAGGTGGGAGGGTCAATGAAACATGAAAGTTAAAGATACCCCTAGTGAAAAATAAATGTAATAAAATGTATTTGAAATACATTTATTTCATTCTAAGTATACTACACATACATTAACATATTTATGTGCTTAATAAAAATACCCTGCAATTGTACTTTTGGTATGCTAAACTGGTATATTTACTGTAAAGTCTGCTACATTGAAACAACTAATTTTGTACTTAATGCATTTTTAATTGTGTTGAAGTCCAACTAAAGATATACTGAAGTATATTTGATTGTACTAAAGTGGAATTACGGCAAGTATACTTCAGGTACACTTGAAATATCTTGCATTTAAAGACCGATATTATTCAAAGATCATACAATCCTCATCAATAGTGACATTAAAACACATTTTAAGCTTAATATTAAGAAATGTGCATTGTGCACAAGTAGTACTCCATATAAAGTTCAGTTAAGAAATGTGCATTGTGCACAAGTAGTACTCCACATAAAGTTCAGTTAACCTAACGAAGTCTCGAGCGATATGTCAGTAAATATGTTAATAGATTTGAACTATACTTAGTATGAAAAAAAATGCATTTTAAATAAACTATATGGACAAAAGTATTAGGACACCCCCTTCTAATAATCAGGTTTGACTACTTTCCATGAGTACAAATCTTAATGTTAAAGCATATAATGATATTCTTGGTGTTTGATGATGTGTTTTTGGCTCAAGGTCTGCATTTAAAGTCACATCAGAGCAGAGGTGTTCAGCTGGGTTTCTGCAGACCAGTCAAGTTCTTCCACACGGACTGAATCAATCATTTCTTTATAAACCTTTTTCACAAAATCAGTTATTGGCAGTTTTCCCTGTTGAAGACCCCTACTTTAAAACAAACAAAATCAACAATTTAAATAATAAAACAGTCTAACCTAACAGACGCTCAATGTCATCAACCACAACACAGCTGAGCTGAGACTTGTAAGCATCGTCAAAGACCTGAGAAGAAATATGGAACATTTTTAATGATAGTGTGCAATACAATAACTTTGGCTTTGAGAATAAAAAAAAATGTGAATAGTTTATATGTGTAAAAATGTAACATTTAAATTAAAATGCTATTCAAATTTATGAGCATACAATATGTTACCACTAACCTTCTTGATTGCCTGGCATTTGGAGATCTCAGAGTAGCCAATCATCTTGTCTGGAGAGCAGATCTTAATGAAGGGGAACTGCGAGTCCTCTGAGATTTTGGCAGCCAGGGCTGTCTTTCCACTGTGAGGAGGTCCTGAGGCAAAAAACATGGCATGTCAGGACTGAAAAATAGCCTACATCGGATTGGAACACAGAGATTATCCTACCAAACATTTTGTAAATGTTAAAACAAAACATTCTCAAAATAATGTTTATGGAATTTCCTTATAACGTTATTTACATTAGATAGATGTGTGTAATCTTCTGTTGATGTTACTTTTCCTTGATGATTCTTGAACATTCTCATAATATTAAAAGAAAATATTTTGCTATGTTAGCATAAAATGTTGTGAGAACAACAGTCATAGAACATCCTCATGATGTTATTTTATTCTTGATGAACATTCCAATAATGTTTAGAGAACAACATACTTAGAACTTTCTCTGAATGTTTTCATAACGTTATCATAAAACATGAGAAAAACATTTATGGAACATCCTTGTGATGTTATATGTACTTGATGAACTTTCTAATAATGTTGAGTGAACAACATTCTCAGAAGGGCCTGGTGTTAATATTTGCTGAACGTTTTCATAATATTAGCATAAAATTCTGTGAGAAGGACATTCATGGAGCGTCCTTAATGTGTTATGATGAACAGTCAGGCTGATGATACACGGGGCAACTTTTTTTGAGCAATATTTCTTGGGCACTTTTCCATTGAGAATGGGTAACAAATTTCTATCTGGATATTTTAGATCGGTCGTGGGCACTGTGTCTCACCTGGTTGCCCATCTACGACCGCATTGCCCAAAGTTGCCCGGCAACATTGCTCAAATAGTTGCCCCGTGTCTCATCAGCCTCAGCATACTTTGATGTTAAAAAATGAAGGCTCACCCTCAAGAAGCACAGACACGAGTGGAGTGCGGTCGCTGTTCTTAGTCTGCTGCACCAGCAGCTCTCCGTCCTCCAGCACTCGGGTCACTGGATCACCCCACTTAATGATGCCGTTCATGATGTAACTGGAATAGTCTTCCTGGTTGGTGCCAAAAGCCTAACAAAAGTACAAGATAACATGGTTTCACTTGATGAGTTCAGCTACTACAAATGACTCTCTGAACTCTGCAGTCCCTCTGCTGATGAAAGCTATTAATTATTCAACAAGGCAGAAACTTACAGGTTTAATGTCATTATTCAAGGACGCCATGAAATCTGTTCGAGTGACTTGCAGCTTCTCCGCTCGCTCCATGTCCACCTCTACAGTAGATGTGGCCTGGAATACAACTTGATTCAGTTTAGACCTTTCAAATGGGGTATTATGAAAGTATATCCCTGATAAGGAATGCATAGATCATTAAACTTTGCACCTTAATGTGGCGGTTCATGGCAGTAGACTGGGCGGCTCTGACCAGGCCCTCCAGTTCAGCTCCACTGTAGTTCTTGGTCTCAGCAGCCAGTTCTTTAACATCCACATCACCAGACAGGAGGTTAAACTCACGCATCTTAGCTGTGTGAATGTTCAGGATCTGAACACGGCCCTTTTCATCCGGCAAACCTGGGTGATGAGACGTAGACAGATAGGTAAGAATGAACAGTGATGGAGAGAGTGTTGAATTTTTCTTGGCGTTGTTGCTAAACAAAGGGCACGTCTTTGAGGTCCTACCAATTTCCATCTTTACTTCAAATCGGCCAGGTCTCATCAAAGCTTCATCTATCAGGTCAGGCCTGTTGGTCATGCCTTTCAGACAAAGACAAATGCACAGGTTAGAAAAAACAAAATAAAACAGAGTATTTGAGATTTTCAGTGAATTTGAATATGAATGACATAATAAAAACTTGACAGTAATTTAATAATAATAATAATAATAATAATAATAATGGTCAATTACTGTCATGTTTTTATTACTAGGTTATTCATATTAAAATTATTAAAATT
>NW_015648615.1:95398-109206 GCF_001515625.1 Sinocyclocheilus rhinocerous
TATTAATTTATATAATAAAATTATATACAATTTTTTGTTATTATTATTAAAAACTATTGTTATTATTATTACAAGTTTTTTTTGTACATTAATCAATCTATTTTTTTTCTTCAAAAGTCACATTAGATTTGTGAAAAACTTGGTATGTAGTATTAAACTTTCTTTGCAAAATTAGATTTAGAGTTCTTTTATGACTACTAAATATTGCAAAGCAACAGAACATATATTAGCTGCTGTTCTTCACCGATAACGAGGATGTTGTTGAGTTGTTCCACTCCATCGATCTTGGACAGGAGCTGGTTGACCACAGTGTCGTGCACACCTGTGCTGCCGGAACTTGTACCACGCTGCTTACAGATAGCATCCAGTTCATCAAAGATGATGATATGCAGGCCACTGTTAGCACCCAACTGCAGAGAAAAACACCGAATTATAATAAAGACAGAGAAGACAGTATAAATGGTCAATTACTGTCATGTTTTTATTACTAGGTTATTCATATTAAAATTATAATAAAATATTTTGTTAATAATAATAATAATAATAATAATAATAATAATTGATTATATAATTATAATCATTATCATTGTTATTAAAAACTAAAAACAGAGAAAAACACCGAATTATAATAAAGACAGAGAAGACAGTATACTATAATACAATAATGTATGGTATCATAAGGACAGTGCGTTTAAGAGGGCAGTTTGTCATCTCACCCTTTTCTGTTCCTCCTCAGCATCTGCGAACAGTTTCCTAATGTTGGCCTCAGATTCACCTACGTACTTGTTGAGGATCTCTGGTCCGTTGACTATCTTTGGCTCTCTGGCGTTCAGCATCTTACCGATCTGCCTGGCCATCAGTGTTTTACCACAGCCAGGAGGACCAAAGAGCAGGATACCTTTCACATGCTTACAACCTGCAGAGAAAACAACATTTTTTCAACAGACACTCCCCAAAAACACACATTATCCACATATCAATGCATCTGAGTAATGCTTTTATAATGATTACAAACATCAACATGAATAAACCGTTCTGGTGAATGGATGCTTTTTACGAGATTACATAACAAAATGGAAAGTGAAGACAGCACGAACCCATCTGCTCCACAATGTCTGGCGGGAAAACTCGAGAGGCGAAAGCCCTGCGGAAGATACCGGAGAACTCCTTGTCTAGACCACCGATGCCCATTTTCTCGAAGTTCCAGTCAGGGTTAATGATCGTCTGACGGGCTTCTTTGGTCTTGGCCTTGCCTGGTGACCATGAGGACGAAGAGGAAAATTCAGTGCTGAGTTACAAGGCTGTTTGTATGGCAAGAGAAACTTATTTGTAAGTGTGATAAAACTCACCAACTAGAGAAAGAGACGAGCTCTCTGATTTTTCAAAGATCACTTGACTGTTTCCAACCAACAGGCCAATCTCAATCTGTGAAGTTAGATGTCAAAACAAAGGATGATTAACTGTGTACTTTTTTTTTATATATATGACATTTAAGCGCAAATTCCATATTTCTGTTCTCTTTCCAATACCTTTTGCTTTTTGCCAGATGCTGGTTCGCCCTTCAGTATGCTGGAGTCCATCGCCTCAATGTTCTTGATAACTAGGCCGAAGAGCTTGTCACAGAAACTGAAGACCAGCTATGACAGGAAAAGCACAAGACAAAAAAAATGAGCACGTATAATTAAACATCAGATACTATTTATTCAGTTTTTGTGGTGTGATTCTGACCTGCTGCCCCACAGTGAAACCCTGATTGTTGAAATGCTGAATAAACTCAGCAGCCATTTTGTCAGAGTCGTAGGGACTGGAGTCGGTGCTCTTCTTCTGCAGGAAGTCAATCTCAATGGTCATTGCACCAATGCACTGCTTGGATTTGTCAAAGTTGTAGTTGGCCACTGAAATGACAGAAATTTTTTTTTGAGTATTTGATCTAAGAATTTTGTGTTTTTTGCAAATGTTCACCTAAGAGCCATGTACACACCTTCTATTTCTTGTCCGATGGACAGGCCTGCCCATTTCCTCTTTAAGAAAAAGTAAGAAGAGAATGAATAAAACAGCAAAAAGTCCATAAAAATACAAGCACCATCTGATTATCTGTACTTAAAGGAACAGTTCACCCAAAAATGAAAATTATGTCATCATTTATTCACTCTTGTGTCGTTACAAACAGTTCTTTCTTCTGTGGAACATAAAGTATTTTCAACGACATTTTAGTCCATAAAATGGAAGTCAGTGGTAACCAAAACTGTTTGGTTATGTAGTGCTTTACAACTATAAGACAGAAAGAGCTAAATAAACGTATCACTGCATCTAAACCAACAACATGCCTGTTAGATCCTGTACCCACTAAATTACTGAAAGAGTTGTTACCTGTAGCAGAAGAACCGCTTCTCAATATTATTAACTCGTCGTTGTCTTTAGGTCACGTCCCAAAACCATTCAAGCTGGCGGTTATTAAGCCTCTTATTAAGAAACCACAACTAGATCCTAGGGAACTGGCAAATTACAGACCCATTTCAAATCTTCCGTTTATGTCTAAAATTTTAGAAAAAGTTGTGTCCGCTCAATTGCGCTCCTTCCTGCAAAAAAAATGATCTCTATGAAGAATTTCACCCCCACCATAGCACAGAAACTGCACTTGATAAAATTACAAATTACTTGCTTCTTGCCTCAGACCAAGGCTGCATCTCATTGCTAGTTTTACTTGATCTTAGTGCTGCGTTCGACACTATAGATCATGACATACTCATAGATCGATTACAAAACTATACAGGTATTCAAGGGCAGGCTTTAAGATGGTTTAGATCCTACCTGTCCGATCGCTACATATTGTTCATTTAAATGGGGAGTCATCTCAATTATCACCAGTAAAATATGGAGTGCCACAAGGATCTGTCCTAGGTCCTCTGCTATTTTCAATATACATGTTGCCCCATGGTAATATTATTAGAAAATACGGGATTAGTTTCCACTGTTAAGGACCTCAGATGATGCCAACCCTCAAACAACATGCAGAATGACCAATTTTTGCTATAAGTTTGATTGCATCATATAATAATTGCTGTTAATAGTGTTCATCGTCTGTTTGATTACGTCTTTAATAGATTTTTCCATACATTTCTGCCATATGTACATTAACTGACAGTCACCACTGATAAGCTACCACTAAATATTGTAGAAACTTAATTTGCTGTAAAGTTGCTTTGCAACGATTTGTATCGTGAAAAGCGCTGTACAAATAAACTTGAATTGAATTTAATTGAATTGGTTATCAGTGTTCTTCAGAATATCTTCTTTTGTGTTCCACAGAAGAAAGAACATCATACAGGTTTCGAAATACATTTTTGGGTGAACTAGCCCTTTAAATATGTCTGGTTAGCTGTTGTTTTGGATAAGATGTTAAGTGCTTGTCTTCTGTTGTGTCTGTGTCACAAGTAAAAGATCTTGGCAGGAGTCCTGCACCTGTGGCAAACTGAAAGCGATGGTTCCAGGAAGCACAGAGTGGTGAGACTTCACAGTGAACACAAACTTGTGGGCGGGTGTTGTCCTCACAGTCACATGCCTGGAGAGAGAGGCAGAAAAGATTTAACTTCTACAATGACACAAGGATAAAAATGACAGTGTTTAACAGAAACTATGATAACTTTTTATCTGGAAACATCACTTAAACTATTTTTTTATTAGTCGAGTACTGCCTATGTGTATAACTGCACCAATCCTACATAATCTGAGATTAGCACATGGGATTATATATGTGAACCACTGACAATGGTTCCTTTTTTAGTAACCTTACATCACGCAACTATTTATTCAGTTAAAGCACAAGTTAACCATAATCATGGATAATATATATTTATTTATGTGATGACTAAATACTTAGGGTCTAACTGGAAGGTTTGACCACTATATTTATTGTCATTTCCACCAAAATATATATTTATTATTTATTACATGATACATCAATTTACATCATACATTAACATGCCATATATCAATATGGCAACACAAACCCACACAAATCGGCCCTCATGCTGTGATATTCTTGGACATGAGGCATCAGCAGGAGGCACTGCGGCAGACTCTGTCAGCCTGAGTTAATGTCTGGACTGATTCAGCATCCCAAGGACACACACACACACACACACACACACACACACACACTTAGGGAAAATCATCAGCTCTGCTGCTGGAGCACTAATTACATGTTTGAAACTTTTCCTACAGCGTTAGATACACCCATATGATACAACTGCAAAAAGATATTGTGTACTACATGTTACATGTGATTAATGAGTATCCACAACTTAAAAGAAAGGACAGGAACGTTTTTATTAAAGGGGTCATATGATGTTGCTAAAAAGAACATTATTTGGTGTATTTGGTGTAATGAGGCAGTATTTGCCCCATAGAAGTGATTTTTTAAAGAGTAAATTTAACCTTTATAAGGAATGTTCAAGCTTTTTTTTTTCCTACCAAACCCACAAGAATATAACTTTCTACTAAATCTATGAGAATATTTTTGGCCACAAATTTTATATACACGAGACACTGTGGTAACTTTTATTTCTTAGCACTTTTGGACAGGGGTCATCAAGGTCGTCAGCCCCAAACACAGCAAACTGGGATGCACTGTGTATTCTGACACTTTTCTATCATGGCCAGTAAGTTTTTGAACAGCTACAATAGTTTTCTCGTGTTATTGGACTAGACAGGTTAGCCTTTGCTCCTCACGAGCAACACTGAGCCTTGGGCGACCATGACCCTGACGCCGGTTCATCTGTTGTCCTTCCTTGCAACATTTTGGTAGGTACTGACTACTGCCAGCCGGGAACACCCCACAAGACATGCCGTTTTTGAGATGCTCTGACCCAGTCGTCTAACCATCACTATTTGGCCCTTGTAAAAGTCACTCAGACCTTTTCACTTGCTAATTTTTTCCTGTATCAAATGTTTGAAATTCAAGAACTGACTGTTGCTTTGCTACCTAACGTATGTCAAAGCATGTACTGACCATCGTACCATTTAACTGGCCTCTGTGTGCAAATGTGATGAATCTGAGGAGTCTGTGGTGTGGGTGAATACTCACTGTCCAGACTGCAGGTCTTTCTCACTCACTACTGCGCAATTCGTCAGTGACAGCTCATCTGTTGGGCATCGAGCCGCTTGCATCGTCTGCAGAAAGACAGATAATAATGAAGAGAGAGTGTAACACGGTGAGAGGCAGAAGAAAGGCCTTATATGAGAACGAGACGTCTGACCATTGATGTTGAAGCTTAAAGGTGATGTGTGTAATTTATGTTTTGTTAAATAAGCCATTCAGCAGTTAATTTCCCTTAGTTTTGTGCCTCTTTGTTATAGTGCTCTTAGTTTTGAAATATCCTCAAATTTATTTAAGCAGCTTGACAGAAAAACATGGGCTCAACCAATGATGTGGGTTGGGGGCGGGGCTATCTGTTTGACTGGCCAATGGCGGTTAGGTGGAGTATTCAGGCAAACCTGTTTGAGAACTATCACCTTTGCAGTTTCACTCGGTGGAGCTAGTGGCCAGTGTTGCCAAGTCTGTGGTTTTCCTGTGGAATTGGGCTACTTTAACACTGTTGCCGCGGGTTGTTTTTCATGTCCGCTGGTTGAAGCGACCTCAATAACGTGATATTTAGCCCCTGGAATGCGAAATTTACCAGGGGAACCCCATCAAAAAACGTGCATTTTACTCTTGGAACTCTATTTTTAACGGGGGACCCCCCTCGAAACACTATTTGGGCTAGTTTTGAATAGTGCTTGGGGGGTTTTGTTGAGAAAACCTGGCAACCCTGCTAGTGGCACAGAAATTACACACTTCAGCTTTAATATTTGCATCTTGCTATATTAGCTCACTGGGTGTCATTTCTTATGAAAAGATCTTTCTCCTCATGAAAAATGTACAGTAAACCACACCATATGAAGGAGTTCCCATGATTCTCTGCAGAATTTAAAAAATAGAAAATCCCGTGGTGCAAAATAGCAAGATGGAAAGCTGTTTCTACTGTGCAAGCTGAAAACATGTCCAACATTCGAAGCACTGAGATGGTTGTTTTAAAGACCTCATCCAATCATCCCTTCCAGGATCACATGTATCATGTTTTATTGCAATAGAGATCCTACAAACCCCAAGCCAATCATACCAGGGGTTTGATATAAACAGTGTTAGATAACAACAAATGAGGCGATAAACAAAAAGGCAAGGGAACAGTAGCGAAAATATAATAATAAATCTGTCTACAAGAGAGCACCAGTGTGTTAAACGGGTAAATGAGAAACATAAAAGACAAAAAAATATATATATTTTAAGCAAAGACTGACAGTGAAGGTTCATGGGTGTTCTAGCTTTATTTGTTCCTTCTTTGGTTGATGCAACTAGCCAAAGAACCATAAATAAAACAGACTACAAAAGAAAAAGAAAAAAAAGGAGAGCTAATTGAAAAGCAGGGCTGCACACTGTTCCCATCTGGGTATACAAAAAGCACAGAGTGCTACAGAAAGAAAGATAATGAATGACTCAACCAGAAAACAAAGCTTCAGTGAAAACAATTAGAGATTAAGAGAACAAAACTTAGACAGTTTAGATTTTTTAAAACTTTTTTTTCGGGTAGTTAAAACTATAGTTCACATGAATTAAAATCAATAATTTCACTGCATTTATTAATCAAAGTTACTGCTAATTTCTATAAATTTTTAGTTTAAAATGTTGAATATGTTAACATTAGTTAACTAGTTAAAATTATAAACAATCTTTGGCAAAAAAAAAAAGTAGCTGATCTTAATAACAGGGTAATCAACTAATGATGCAATTACCAAAACCAACCTCAAGCCAAATTTTCACTAAATAACAAAATGGAACAAATGACGGTCAGAAAGTACAGACAGAAAATTACTTCTGAATGTTTCACAATCCTTGGAACATAGCATCATAAAGTATTGATTATCCTGAAGATTCTGGCAATAAAGATTAAACATGACAATGATTTAACAATGAATGAAGACATGACAATGCTTTTTCTGTACATAATGAGGAACACTTGTCTACAGAACAGCACAAGATGAAAAATAGAAATAAACGTTAACTAAAGAAATAAACTAAAGAAATGTAACCTAAACTGAGAAAGTTAATAACACTCTCAGACAAAAAGTGCAAATCTTTGTACCTTATTTACCCCTAAAAGATTTAGAGTAGTACCTTAATGGTACATATTAGGCACATATATATACTTTTTAGAGGTTTTGTTTTAGAGGAGTGACAAGCTGTTGTACCCCTAAAGGTACCATTTTTGCAAAAATTTCTGTCAGTGGTATTAAAGTCACAATGAAAGTTGTGATCATCTTTTCTTCCCTATTGTGACATACAGTATATCTGAGCGAAATGGCTTCTCAAATGAGTAAAAACGACGGGACTTGATTTGGTCCACCTGAAATTCGTTTGATCACTGGATCTTTGCCACTTGTGAATTGCAAACAGTGATTGACAGATTGCTGGAGGGGAAGGGGAAGTTGATGTAATTAATTAAACAATTACTGAATAAAAAAACAAAACAAAGTAATGATATTCACAGATAAAAGTAGACACTGCACTATTCCACTGAAGAAAAAGAAAAAAAAAAAACAGAAATGTCAATTTAGATTTCTTGGTGACTTTTAAGGCAAGGTGTTGGATGAATTCCAGTGTGAGGCCAGGAACTAGAACTAAAGGACAGTAAATGGCTCTTTGAGGGTTTGTATCTGATTCAAAGCCTGGGTGTGGTTACCTCAACAGGCTGATATAATCCGGTTAATGAAGAGCAGTCCAGCAATTAGACCTACTTTAGTTGCAGGTCAGAAAAGCAATAATCCATGGCTCCCTGCCAGCACGCATAATAAACTCGCCACAGGCCCTCGCACCATTCAGTCGTTACAGCTGGCCCTTTAGTACTAAACCTCAAATCAACCTTTATTTGTCCTGAGAGTGAGAACACAGGCAGATGATCTTGATTTGGATGCTTTGTGTCTATGGCATTGTGACACAGTTAGGGCATTGAACCGCTGTAGTGCTCCCTCGAGTCGTTGCTACCAAGAAGGGTCATAGCAACAGGGGTTACAGCCTGTCAGCTCTCAGGACACTAAGGGCGATGCAGAAAGCTAGTGCAAGTGAAGCATACAGCTCAATCTGGCAAGCGAGACAAGCAGAGGCAGAGGGCATTCGGAAAGCATACATACCTTGAAAAATATTACAACCTTGGGGGCCAATGAATGCACGCAAGCAAGAGGGAGGGCAGAAGGACATAAGACAAACAGTTGGGACAGCCAGCACCACACTGAGCCGAAGACATCATGTGGTTGAGGAATAATAGATTGTTATATATTGTGAAAACAGAAATCTAATAAAGATAGTTTTTGTCGGCCAAAATCAGTACTGGACATAAATTTGAATTTTAAAATCATTACTTGCATACAAAAAAAATTACATAAGTATAAAAATATAATATAGTAATATGTATATATAGTATGTATAGGTCAAACGTTTGGGGTCAGTAAGATTTTGTTTAAAAAAATTACATCAACAAGGATGCATTCTTTTAGTCAAAGGTGACAGTAAAGACAATTATAATGTTACAAAAGATTTCTATTTCAAATGTTCTTCTTTTTAACTTTCTATTCATCAGAGAATCCTGAAAAAAACATGTATAGTGGTTTCCATAAAAGTATGAAGCAGCACAACTTTTTCAACACTGACAATAATAAGAAATGTTTCTTGAGCAGCAAATCAGCATATTAGCATACAACATAGAATGATTTCTGAAGGATCATGTGACACTGAAGACTGGAGTAATGATACTGACAATTCAGCTTTGCATCACAGGAATAAATTACATTTTAAAGTATATAAAATAGAGAACTTGTTTTAAATTGTAATATTTCCCATTATTGCCGTTTTTACTGTTTTGCAGCCAATACATGAGCAAAAATTAAGCTTTGAAAGAAAGACAACTGCAGTATAATTCAGCACTGAATAAACAAAATAAAATGCTGCATGCCATTTCATCAGTCAGTATACGGAGTAAAAGGAGGGCAGAAGGACATAAGACAAACAGTTGAGACAGCCAGCACCACATTGAGCCGAAGACAGCATGTGGTTGAGAAACAACAGAGTGTGCAGCATGAGGCAGCATGCAGAGCAGAATCAGGATCAACTGCAAGTGTGCTTGAAGGAGCAGCAAAGACAAATCGCAGGCAAACCAAACCCTGGTGTGGTATAGGGGAATGTGTAGGTACTTTCACCAATCATTTGAAATATGAAAAGTTGCATTAATAAGATTTAATGCACATGCTGAAAAATATATCACATGTGAACACACTTCATCATGTCAGTGGTCAGATATTAAAGCAAAAAAGAAAAATAAATAAATAAATAATAAAATAGAGAACTTGTTTTAAATTGTAATATTTCCCATTATTGCCGTTTTTACTGTTTTGCAGCCAATACATGAGCAAAAATTAAGCTTTGAAAGAAAGACAACTGCAGTATAATTCAGCACTGAATAAACAAAATAAAATGCTGCATGCCATTTCATCAGTCAGTATACGGAGTAAAAATCTATTTCAAGCAGCACTGCTCTCCATGTTTAATGAGGCTGGGCCTCTGGAGAGATATTCAATGAGGAATGAGGAGAAGCCTGATCAATACTGTCCAGAAGAAACTCCTGACTGCACAGAGGACGTCCTGTCACAGAACTGCTCTTTTAACGAGCTAATGACTTTATCTACCCTGAGGGTTTGATTACGCATTATTAGTTTCCGTGGCCATTTCATAAGCGGCACATATCACAGAGATAAGATCAACAGACAAACAAAGGTTCAACCTATGCAGAGATTTCAGACACTTCAAATGGCTAGACTACTGAATTACACCGGGACGCAGGGGTGGCTTGTATTACTTTCGGTTTATGGACTATACCCCTTATATATCACACTTAATGGAGGATAAGCCTTATAACATATAGCATGCAAAACATGAAGATTAATATAGGACAACTAGCACAGAGAAAACCTCTCCTCATAAACCTCCATATCATGGAAATGATGCAGCTCATCGAGCTTCCTGATTGGTCAACCACAAAAGGCTAAAGGCCGTTTACATCAAGGATGATAGTGAACTATAACGATAACAACAAAGGGGAACTATATCGTTGGAATCACATTCAGAATCCACCTGACTTTAAAGAGCTTGAGCATTTAAAGCAGCTGATAAAACAGCACCACACGCTTATAATAAACAGAACAAAACCATGTGTTGACATGGACACTAATATAATTATGATTAGTGTTATTAATATAGTGAACGGGCTTTAACTAAAAATCATTCTACAGTCAGAGCAGAAAAATAAATAAAATGCATTTTAGTAAAGAAAACTTAAAAAATGAACATTAAATGAGTCTGATGTAAATGTTATATCACTGCCATGACTTGCAATTCCTGAAACACATTTCAAGCTTTTTCTAATTTATCATTTGCTTTTAATGACCCCAGAGGGAGATCGTAGCTGAAATCATTTCCTGAGCAGAGAGAAAACTTTTAATCACTTATGATCAGTTTTTTTTTTTTCTGGCTCATGTGGAATGCTTTTAGCTGCTTGATATAAAATAATTGCATGATGAAGATTGCTGCTTGTGAGTTAATTGAAGTAAGAAGCCATTAATGTCTGCAAAGACATTGCTGCCAAAATGCTGCTTTAAATGTATAGATGATAAGAAATCTCGTATGATGTTAATTAGCTGTGCGGCATTCACAACAATAAAAAAAATAGCTTTCATGCAGGGCCTTTGATTAGAGCTACAGCTGATGGGGAGGATTTCTCAACCATATCAATTATTCATTTAGTTTTAATATACTTTAGAGCTTGGCAGTTATTCTAGTGCCCATGCCACACGCAGAAGCCTATACACTAATTCAAAAAGCTTTATCTAGTAGTCATTTTTTATTAAATAAAGAGATGTATATTAGTCCTACAGAAGCATTTATTTAAAGCAGAGGAAATGGGAATTAAAGGGGAAATACTCTTAAGAGACAACCAGTAGCTCACATATCTCACACATATCTATCGAGAGCATTATGACAGACACAACCAGGCTGTGTATCATTCATACACTCTCTGAGAAGGCAGTGAAGTATTAAGTAATTTAACACTCAGCTGAACTCTGTGGGTGACGGATGCCTACACAGAGTTTGTCTGGCTTGATCAGCTCAGCTTACAAGAAATATATCATAATAACCAAAAGAATTAATAAATTGTTCTGCTGACAATGGCATCTCAGCAAAAACAACCTGAATAACAGATTTTCCAATGTTCACTCTGATGGGCTTAATAAAACAACTGACACTGTGTAACTCATCTTTTCTTACAGTTGTTCGTGGGTGTGTGACTGTGACAGGCATTCACAAATTTCTGAACAGCTCTCACCTGCTCTTTCACTGGCATGTTCTCTCCTACCTTAAGCATACTAATGCCATTAAATACAGTGACAGCTATAGTAAACTGTGACTGTATAATCTGCTGTCTTTTATGCAATCTACATATATCACTATATATATATATATATATATATATATATATAGGCAGATTGCATTGAAAATATATAATTTAATTGATCAAAAATTATAGCTGTTTATTTTTTATTGCACTTTGATTGTGCCTAATTGTCCCATTACATCCCAAATACCTATTGTGTTTTATTAATGTCCCTATAATATTTGGCTTGAATCCCCACTATATTGCAGTGCATTTAAAGACTATGGCATGAATTACATGATCTCCCATTTTATTTTTAATGATAATTAAAAAGACAAACAAACATCTCTCTCTCTCTCTCTCTATTTATATGTATATATAAAACCATGAAATTTTCATTAAAATAATTTCTAAAATTAAAAAATAAACATTTATAAATCAATAATATATTACTACATAATTAACATTAATATTATTTATAAATGTTATTTATATTACTAAAAAAACGTTATTAATAATAGTATATTGATATTGAATGAATGAATGAATGAATGAATAAGCAAGTAAATAAATAAATAAATAAACAAGGACCTAAACGAAACACTGAAATCTCAGTTTATCCACAGATAAAACTAAAGACAATAATGATGCCATTTTGAAAGCATTTTTCACAATGACAGGCAAAGCTCTCGTTGAGCCCTACAGCGCTCCATCCTGCAGCACGGAGAGGGAGTGCTGTAGCTTTGCGCACAAAATATAGCTATTCGTATTGGTGGAGCTATGTGTTTCTGTGGACATTCTGAAGCGAAAGCATGATTTTGAACGGGAAATCGCAGGCTTGCTCATGGTTATACATCGCGAGCTCTCGAAGCACAAACAGTGTGGTGTGATGAGCTTATGTGAGCATTACGCGAGCCATGTCAAGGTTAAATCCGCTGAACGAGCACAGTCCTGTCATTTCACTCTTCATGACAGCGTTCTGCAGCACAAAATACGGTGCATGGCTACTGTACACATAGATATTAACACACATCTTAAAAGACTAACGAGACAACCGCCTGCTGGTTCATGTTGTACCGAATCGATGGGCTAAAACAAATGGACAACCACCTCGGTTCTATTTTAGGCTTGTGTCTGTTTCCCGATGGGCTCAGACTAGAAACAATCACGGTTCACACAGATGCTGGAAAATAAATTAATGTGCCACCATCGCGATTCAAGTATTCATAGGGGCTTATTATTATTAGGCTACTGTACAAAGCTTCCCGCGTATGCTTGTGCGGTAGCCATATATTAGCATGCTATAAACAATAATATGTTTTTTTCTTAACAGCAGCAATATCGCTGCAGATCTGCACTGGTGCTCACAGGTGACTGTATCGCCACCTGCTACTGTCTGTAGGCTGGTGGTTATACTGTGGAAAGATGCCAGTGGCTGGCATCAAACTGGAAAGGTTTTTTTTTTTTTGAAAACGAGACACTAAAGCTCTTCTCCGGAGCGATTGTTGAGAAATGTTATATTACATTTAAACTCAGCGCTAATTCTTAATGTCGTATAAGCTTAATTGTTGAATATTTCAAATGGAAGCATATCTTACCCGGGTCGCCATGTTTGCGTTAGATGATGCTGCTCCGAAGAGCTCCACACAGCAGAACTAGAGCAGCACTACAGCAGCGGACAGCGACACAGGTGAGAGCTGCGCATGCGCATGGACGCTTCGCACTGGTGATAGCGACTCATTTCTGTGAATCGAATCTTTCGAACATTTCGTTCCAGAGAACCGTTTCAAAAGTCAGTTGTTCTTTAGGCAATCACGCAGTTAATGTCATGGATTGGCTTAGTGCTCTAAAACGTTCTAAGGTCATATTTAGAACATACTGCAGTTTGTTAGGTTATTACAATTTCACGGTCCTAGTTTAGTTTGTTGCAGCCATGACTTAGCTCATAAAACAAATCTAGAATCTATATTATTCTTTGTTGATACCAATTAATACGTACAATCTAAATTATTTACATAAAATACTTCAATTAACTTGCGTCACAAAACTGAAGACCTTTTGCTTGTTTAAACGTAATAATACCAAAGCGACGTTGTATGTGTTAATAAAATAGTCAGTTCTACAAAATATACGAAAATTAATCAGTTAATTTGGTTCTCTCTGCTCATTGTGAATGGGACATGGATGAAAGAAAATGATCCAATTCAAATCAAGAACAAAGCATTTAGTTTTGTGAACTGGTTATATATATATATATATATATATATATATATATATATATATGTGTGTGTG